>NW_017297981.1:183674-188722 GCF_001594075.2 Trachymyrmex cornetzi
AAAACGCAAGCAATCCAGCAGGAAAACATGCATCGTGTGCCGCGGGCTTAAGAATACTTTCATATTGCGTGAAAATGTACGTTACTCTCTAAATCTGAATCAGTGGATAGTCACTAATTACCCAGTGGCATACTTTGCACTGATAATCAGTAAAGTTCAACTAAAAAAGGAAGAATGTTTAAGCATTACATAACTAAAATACTGATATTTGCACGTTAATTTCAATCTTCCAATACCATATTCATTGAATTTAAGCACTAAACAAGGTTAGTTAGATCACACGATAAAGATTAGCTAGGTTAGGGATCTTACATTTAATTCACTGATTACCAGTGGCATACTTGGCACTGATATCAGTGATTATCCACTGATTCAGATTTAAAGAATATTCTTATTATTATTGTTTATTATTTGTTGTATCATGAAACATGAAATCACTATCGCGATATGCAACGTAGCTGAATATGAGAATTAATGCGTGAACATATATTTTTTTAATAACAAATATACGCCTGGATTTGTATAATTTCTAAGATCTAAGACTCGGCATATATTTAATCTAATCTCATAAAGGGATATATTTGTAATAAAATTTTGAAAACAAAATATTCTCAAACAACGTATGAAAGACTTTGCGTCGTGTGCTCGCAGATGTCTTCTTAGCTCATATTGCTTTTAGTCTCACTCCTTTCGTGATGCATTCTAGGAAGTGCTACAGAGAAGTTGATGCAGACCCTTTTGTTTACCCTCCGCAAACCATGTCGCATTGTCGTAACGTAATTGGCGGAACAAGCGCAACGAGGTCCAGAGATTGATGAGCCCTCTTTCTTTTCCTTTGAGATGCGTCGGAACCTTTGGTATTGCACTCTTGTTATAACGTTCGATGACTTTCGTTGCGACCAGTTGCGTATCACTCAAAGAAAAAGATATAGTGGTAGCAATTATATATAAATGACAACTATACAAAATTAACCAAAATGTTAGATAAATTATTTTATGATTGCAATTAATTCTGCACATAAAATTTATATCATTATCACTTACATAGTTGCTAGCACTAGTTTCTTCTGATACAAGAGTTTTCTGCATGGTACGGTAATTTTTAAAGACATTGCATGAATTAATTAATATATATTCTTGTACATTAATTACATTAATTTACATAAATGTAATTAATTTTTTAAATGGAAGTAAATTATTATATATATTAATTTACATTCTTTCAATGTGAATTAATATCTAATAATTACATGAAATATTTCCATCATTCGTACATTTCGTCATCTCGGGATTTTTCTTGGATATTTTTGTTCAATCCTCTTATATCTCGATTTTCAGCTATTCAGTTTTCTTGTGCTTACGCTTAATCCTAAATGCTACCTAGCTCTTTTTCACGCGACCACTTAAGGCTTGAAGAAAACGGGACGTGGGACCGGAGAGCCGTCCGCTCTCTTAATCGCGGCACTCCGCAGCCGCGCGCGGCCGGTATTATTATGTGGTCAACCTATTAGGGACTCGCATTATCAGCCCCCGTGAGTAGGTGCATAAGGTCTGCCTCCCTCCCCGTTGTCGTCGCACTGACAAAGGTTCCACGATTTATCGTGCATCCGCGAGTAAATGTCCCTTGAATAACGACTACAATAGATTTTACGACATGTGCTTGTTAAGCAAATGCGACGAAGAAATACTGGAGGTTTCGGACCTCTATTTATTTCTCTGAACGAGTTAACGATAACCGGCGATATCAATCTAGTAGTTCATAAATACGATCGCTGCAAAATTCAGTGGGTAAAATATGACATTTATCCTCTCGCGAGGAATAATCGCATCATCTATGCGATTCACCGATCGGTGTAAAGCTCTATATAAAGTAATAAAAGTAGCGCATTTCTTTGATCTCTGCAGAATTGTCGAAATGCCGACAACTTTCCTATTGACTATTTCGACTATCATTTTGGTCCTAGTTGTCTGTAGTCCAATAAGCGCTTAGTATTATTGGTATATGGTATGGTTAGTAGGGCTAATATGACGGACTTTTGTGCTACTTTTATTAATATACTCTAAATTTCTTACAATGAAATCTCACTCCAAGAAAGTGAAAATACAACCACTCTTCACTTCTTGAAAAAGAGTGACAATTTTCACTTTTTTTAGAGTATAAATTTTCAAAGGAGTGAAATTCTCATTTTCTTTGAAGTAAAATTTTACTCCTTTGAAGTGAAAATTTACTCTAAAAAAAGTGAAAATTGTAAACATTTTTTTACGGCTTAAGGTTTAAAATTTAAGTTTTACGCCTTAAAGTCTCATTGTAGACGCCGCTTTAAGTAATAAAAGTAGTGCATTTCTTTGATCTGCAGAATTGTCGAAATGCCGACAACTTTCCTATTGGCTATTTCGACTATCATTTTGGTCCTAGTTGTCTGTAGTCCAATAAGCGCTTAGTATATTATTGGTATATGGTCTGGTTAGTAGCGCCAATATGACGGACTTTTGTGTTACTTTTATTAATATACACTCTAAATTTCTTACAGTGAAATCTCACTCCAAGAAAGTAAAAATACAACCACTCTTGAAGAGTAAATTTTCAAAGGGATGAAATCTCACTTTCTTTGAAGTAAAATTTTACTCCTTTGAAGTGAAAATTTACTCTAAAAAAAGTGAAAATTGTCACTCTTTTTCAAGAAGTAAAATATTTTCACTTGTTTTCAAGGATGGTTGTATTTTCACTCTCTTGGAGAGATTTCGCTGCAAGAAATTTAAAGTGTACACTGAAAGAAAAGATTGGTTGCTGCAGCAAATTAAATGGTTAAATATGACATAGCATTTTTAATTGGCTGTAGCAACCAAAAATTGGCCATTTTTGGTTGCGTTAGCCAATCGAAATCCTATACTGACATTGCAGATAGGTTAACCCAACCAACAATTGGCTGCAGCGACCAAAAATTGGCTGTTGCAACCAATTAAAAATGCCATGCCATATTTAACCATCTAATTTGCTGCAGCAGCCGATCTTTTCTTTCAGTGTAGAGCTTTATATCGAAAAGTATACGTACGACACGCCGGTCGTTCGGCGTTTTTGCGGCGGTTTTACTGGCTTACCGTATCCAGCCTGCGTAATCGGGGAAACGTTAGGACGGCGGTTAAGCCAGGGCACAAGAGTCACGCGGAAGGAGGAGGGCGGCAGCTATCGTCGAATCGTCACCGCGGCACGCGTCTCGTGCACACCCGGTGCGTAAACTCGACAAGATCCACCTGTCGATGAAAAGTATCGAGAGTTCTCTCGTTCTCTTTCCCATTCGTGTCCCTCCCCCTCTTTTCGCTCCGTTCTCTCAACCACCGAGCGAGCGGTGCGATGTAACCGCGTTGAACAAATAACCTGTTACGTCGTAACAGTTTCTTCGCCTGGTCCCGCGCGTGTATAATCCCCATCTTGTTAGCAGCGCCCTTCTACGCTTCTCGTTTTCTGTCTTCTATCTCGTTCTTTATTGAAAAGAGCGACGGGGGAGAGAGAGTGAGAGGGGGGGAGGGAGAGAGGGAGGGAGAGAGAGGCATCCGCCGAACAACTACCTGTCGACAAGCGGAAGTACAATTCTCGATACTTTGAATTTAGTATCCGTACTTCGCTATAGCCGGTCGCATATTTATATACAGTTGCGATTTCCTGTGCACGCAGAGCGATAATTATTTTTTCTATCTTCGATCTTTCAGCAGCAAAATAATCCTTATTTATCTTTGCGTTCTAAAAAATTAATTAATTTAATTAACACAGATATTAATAAGTATCCGGCAGATTCGTGTGTGTATTTCTTTTAAGGCTCTCTCTTGTTCTTGAGATACGTGATCTTTCGAGTATAAAATGTAATCGGTGCTCCTTCGAGGATTGCGAAGATGATTTATTAGATTTTTCTGTCGGTCTATTCTTTCGCTGTTATACGATTATTCAATGTCGAATAGAGTCATCATTTGTTTTGTCTTACATGAAACATTACGTGCAGCGAGTATGGAAATTAATGAATTCAGATTCCACCTGATAAATTATTAATGTTCAGCGTATATCAGTCTCATTTATACTTTTCGTAAGTTCATTTAGCTGTTATGAATATTGACTTGTATATAATTATGGAGGCGAAATTCATTTGCGATATATATCTCACTGTTCACGTATAATAACGTGTATTGAAGTTATTTGGTTATTTTTATTTCTTTTCAAACTGAATTGCGCGCGCAAAATAGAAATATACATACATGTACGTATATTCTTACTCATATTTGAAATTTTATGATTTATGATTTATATAATCATTTGAGGGGGCGGAAAGAGACACAATTCCACTTAGACTCTTTTCGGAGATTAGCTTTTTTATATAAAGTTGATCGTAATAGAGATGTATTATAATATGTAACTTCTTAAAGACATTACATAAATTTATTTAATACTGTATACAGTAGAAAGTTATTTTTTAATTTTTATGAAAAATCAAGATTTTATAATTAGGCCTTTATTCCGGCCATCCCCTCAATTATAAATCTCTACTACACTGAAAAAAAAGTCAGTTTTAATAAATATTTAGTTGAATACTGCCAACTAAATATTTATTAAATACAAAGATATATTTATTTGATACAAGAAATATTAATTTGATTTAATAATCATTTTTTTTACTGAACAAATATTTATTTACTGTAAGTCAAATATTTAGTTGGCAGTATTGAACTAAATACTTATTAAAATTGACTATATTTTTTTCTCAGTGTAGCACTAAAATAACTTTTAGTTGTACCTATTATTCTAACAAATTGTATAAAAATATGTGCGGTAAATACAAAAATTTTTAATTTATTATCTCTCATCGTTAAATTTACAAAGTTATAATATTGATTTTTATACAGGTTCAGTGACTCTGGTCAGCTTAAATAAACGTTAGATATCCACTTTGCATGTCACCAAAAACGTCGAATGACTGGAAGCGAGCGTGGGTCGAAAGTGTGAACGTTACTCGATTGCCGAAGGCGGAAATGTATGCAAACACAGGACAATCTCGCGGCCG
>NW_017297981.1:188834-210936 GCF_001594075.2 Trachymyrmex cornetzi
AAATATTTAGTTGGCAGTATTGAACTAAATACTTATTAAAATTGACTATATTTTTTTCTCAGTGTAGCATTAAAATAACTTTTAGTTGTACCTATTATTCTAACAAATTGTATAAAAATATGTGCGGTAAATACAAAAATTTTTAATTTATTATCTCTCATCGTTAAATTTACAAAGTTATAATATTGATTTTTATACAGGTTCAGTGACTCTGGTCAGCTTAAATAAACGTTAGATATCCACTTTGCATGTCACCAAAAACGTCGAATGACTGGAAGCGAGCGTGGGTCGAAAGTGTGAACGTTACTCGATTGCCGAAGGCGGAAATGTATGCAAACACAGGACAATCTCGCGGCCGATGGCGATTGCAAGGCGGCTGTGGCTTTGAAAAGATTTGCAGTTGGTTAAGCGGGTAACCGCGAGCGAGAATGTGACGAATTTACGCGTCGCTCCTGACAATTCGATTTCGCAGTCGCCCAAGTTCGACCGGAACGGACGCACTCGGAATAACATCGTTGCTGGTTCGGCGGCTAAACGGATATTTCGATGCTAATTCCATGCTGGGAACGAGCTATCGTTTGGACTCGTTGAACTCGTTGCAGAGAAAATTTCATCAACGCTGAAAGAGAGCTAACCTGCTTTTTACATTTAATTAGAATCAAGTAATAAACATACGTTTTTGTTAAACATGCACGATTCATATGAAACAAAAATGCTTGCAATTACCATAATTTAATTATAATTTATAGTCAATTTTAATGCCAATTATACATTTTTTATGCATTTTTTGGTAGAACCATAAACATAATTCATTACTATTATAAATATAATTTTATAACGTCATAGTAATAACTATAAAAATGGAGTCTCTATCCGTAATTATTTTATCATGCAATTATAGTCACAAATACTGCACCCTTTTCTTTGCGTATGAAATGATAAAAAGAGAAATCTATTGAATTTCTTCCGACGTAAGGTTCTGGAAGCTAAAGAGGACAGTCAATGGACTCGCATGCACGATTTATCATCTTGAATCACCGTGATTCTGCGTAGACGAAGCAAATTCGATCACGCTTCATTGTCGTTAATGGACAGAGTTTTCGCAATACCGTAATAGTAATGACACCAATGGGCCCACGTTTGACACGAGCCAGTACATGATTTATACTCATTGCGCACATCACTTTAACGTTCGCCATATCCGAGACACTTTATTGCAAAAACTTTGTAATGCACTGCGCCCGACGCGTTGTTTAATCGGCATAAAGCCGCGCGTAGGCAGAGTTTTTCTTCTCGGAATCCATTTCGAAGGCAGTGCCTGCCTTCGTAAATATATAAATACGTACGCGCGCGTGTCTGGCGGTTATTAATAAATTTTGCGGCAACGCCAGTACATCAGTAGCCATAGCAAATCTCGGTAATGCCACGATGTGCGTCAAAAAGTCGAAGGAGTATATTAACGCGTAAAAATGCAATATTTATGCGCATTGATGTATAGTTACACACGCACGTAAAATCATCCATTTCTCATTTCGATTTTCACAGCGTTTTCCGATTTTTCTATTGAGAGGAAAGCATTTGGTATTTGTGACTATACAATTACGTAGTAAAATACTTACAATTAGAAGTTTTATTTTTATAATTATTACTGCTATAATACAATTGTATTTATAATTCCATGTAAAAAATAAATATATATGTTGGTTTAAAAACAACTGCAATGCTATAGTTGTTTCCGGAGCTAACTATATACCTTTTTGTATGTAAAATTATAAATAAAATTATTGCTAATACTATATATAGCATAAAGAAGTTATATAAGAAAATAGAGATTTTTATCATTATTTTATAATACATTTCTATATATTTCTATTAGAGCACAAAAAGATTACTTTTTATTGAAATGACTTTTGATCCAGATGGTAAACTGTCTCTAACTTTTTTTTATCTTTAAATGCAATATTAATATATTGCATTCGCCTTATAACCTCCTTAACCATAATTATTTTAGTACATAGAATTATAGTCACAAATACTTTTTTCTTAATGTAGTTATTAAGAATTCAATTATCGAGTATATCATTAATGATGAAGTAAGCACTCACATAAAATAGGCACGATGTTAATTCTTTTATACTTCTTGATGATTAATCATTAAAATTTAATTAGCTAGTGCATTAATAATCAAATACATATATCAGTTATAATAATTTATCGTACTTTAATCGTGGGCTTTTTGCTTTCAGGATTTATACAAAGTCGATCCGAAGCAAGAGGATGGAATAAATGCCGCGTCCGGCTATAAGATCTCTTGTGCTTCGACGATTTTGCGACGAACGGCGCCAAAAGAGTTATCGTTCCATGAGACCGGTAAGTTCTTATTTGAAATTCCACTCGAATGTAATCAGGTACCGTCTCTTCGATGCGATTACCGAGCGATTTAGCGGTACGTTCTGTACGTGCAAAGGATTAACTATGTAACTCGCTTTTAACGGGCATTATCGTTGATTCGATCTCATGACGAACGCACGATCAATAAGATCGCGGCATTGCAACGAAGAAACCGGCCAGAGAATGGTCTTATTACTCGTCCTGAATTAATTTTCCAACCCAGCGCATTTTGAATACAGAGATCTATAAATTACGAGGGCAGTTTTGACTCGAGATAAAAATCTATTACAAGGTCACCGAATCGGCGTGAACCTTGCATATATTCTTTCTACCACGTTACACTTGACGGAAAAAAAGTTGCATTTCAATCTCGCTTGACGAGAAAGGGGGAGCCGTGACCACGGCATCCAATACGAAGAGCGTTCTTGAACGACACTCGACTTTCGTGAGGAAGGGTAGAAAGGAGCGAGGGGGAGGAAATTCCGCGCTTGAACGATGAAGGAGGAGAAGGAGGAGGTTGTACTACGAAGGATGGAGAGAAACGTTCATTATTCTATTCCGGCAGAGCGAGGCCAGCAATCTGGTCTTATAAAATAAACCACTCTAGCTTGCCCGCAGTCGGCGCGACGCATCAAATAAATCGTAGCTTGCTTCTTACAAGTTTACTTGCAATTTTAATCATATCTCCTACTTCGATCGTCCTTTCTCTTTCTCGTTCTCGATATTCGACACCTTCCCGAATCTTTCGTCTCTTCTCTTCGTTTCGTATTCATGAAATGAATCCTTTATAGATACTTTGATGCACAAAGCGAAGTGAGCAAGAGAGAATCAAAAGGACGAAGGACTGAGGCACACAATGCACCGCAGTGTACATATGTTGCACAGGTTCTTACCGTTCGAGGACGTTTGCATTGAGAAAACGCCAGTCAGAGCTTCGACTTTTGCTCGGATAACGCTTGCTTAGTATCTATCAATGTAGAATAATACTTGTCTCGATTTAACTTCCAATCTCTTTCGAGATTAAAAAAATAAAAAAAGTAGTAAGAAGAGAGTAAATTAAATCGAAATTTATAGTTAAAATTTACATTGGTAAAATGAGTATAATTCGCGCTTTTTGTAACCTCACAGAAATATTTAAGGAAGTTGTAAGGGCATAAAACACATATATTAATATTTAAGCTTTAAACAAACTACATACAAGTGAGAGTTGTGTTCATGACGTTCTGTTTTTATTGAGCAACACATTTTTACAGATTATTTTATTTGATATTAGTTCTATTGTTAGAAACAAAAATTTTTTTAATAATAACAAAAATCTAAATTTTTTAATATAAATATTTCAAGTACTAAAAATTACTTGTGCAAAGTTTCATTGAGATTCACCAATTAGTTTATAACAAATAAATATTTTATTTATTTACTGAACAATTAATGTCTGCATCTCAATGTAACTTTACATAAATATTTTTGGATTCATAAAGTACTTCTATAAAAAAATCGAGATTTTTATCATTATTTTATAATACATTTTCATATATTTCTATTACCTTTTATGAAATAACTTTTGATTCAGATGGTCAATTGTCTCTAATTGTTTTGTATTACTTTTAAATGCAATTTAGAACAATTTGTAATCTTTTCAAGTAATTCCTAACCTATCGTATTTGCCTTACAACCTCCTTAAGGAGGTACGTGCAATCGATATTGTTTGGAGTTGGTTGAAACGAACTGTCGGAATCTTGTCTCGGAAAGAGACGTTAATCAGCAATTTCACAAGAGGCAGCCTGGACATCACCGGATGCAAGAAAGACTCATGCGAGCCACGCGATCGTGGACAATACGGGAGGCAAAGAAACGCGTGTAATTCATCTGGAGCGTGTATATTATCGTTCGCGCGGACCTGCTCGCTCGCGGCGTTTTGCTCGTGTAAACACCGGAAGCGAACACTGTTACTCGCTTTATGATTCGCTCAAGACAATCTCTCGCGGCACTTCTTCAGTCCATCCAATCTGTACACTATCTAACTGCCGGTTTATAATTTAAGAAAAAGCTGCATGATAAAGCTAATGATTATTTTTGTGTCGAGTCAAGGGGAGGAGATGGAATTATCTCGGGATAACTGAAACTCGAGCGTGCTTCATTCCATTACGGTGCCAACTTACTTTAGTCGAGAGACTTAGTCTTAGCCGGAGATTAAGTGCTCCAAAACAGCATTACTTTACGAAACGCTCGGCGTCGTGGAGCCAGAAAACGAAGCGCGCGGCAAATGATCGCGGAGTCGCGAGTCCGCCGATTTACTCCCGACGATAATCTGATTCATCGTCGGGGGATCTCGACTCCTCGACTCCTCGACGGGCGCGTTTCTAGAGTTCTCTCTTTGTCGCGCGCGTGCGCGTTCCCTTTCTCGATCTGGAATTTGGATTAAAGAAGACTCGGCCGAGAGCCGTCGAGACATGCGAGGGAAGAGATTAAGTAAAGCCGGAATAAATTACCTCCCCCTCTTTCTCTTCCCGCCTGCTAAATAAGCTGCCTGGTCTGGCCGAGGGACGCATCGGGGGTTAAACTTCACCATGTCTTGCACAGATAGCTGGAGCGCAACGAATTAATAACTTTGTTCTTTAGGTAGCGTAAAGTCGATTTTTGTTCAAATTTATATACTTTTTAATACGATCTATAGCTGTACCTTCGAAACGCATTGAGAGTCGCGAAGAGAAGTTGCCGGTCGTATCGTGGTAGAATCTCTCCGCGCTCCAAATTAATTAGTCGATCAATTAACCGATCACCTTGCCGTGTTTCTTAATCGTTACCTGCGCGCTCTCTCATTATCATGGCGGCACGGAGAACGACTCTACTAGTAATAAAACGAAAAGGGATAGCAATTAAATCGTCGTTCTACCTTCAAGGTTAAGGTTCACAGAGTTGTTTAATTACTTGTCGGCGATTTTTATCTTGACGATTTTATTACGTCGCGTTAGCTTATCGCGTACGTATCTAACGTGCACTTAATATATTCATTATTTAGTATTATTGGGAAAGATGATGCTCATCCAGGAAATAAAATATATTCGCTGTGTAACATTGTGTCGGAAAGACGTGTTGCGCCAGGATAGAAATTTTCTATCGAAGATACTCGCGCTCGGTACGTGCGACCGCGATCGAACGCATCGGGAAATAAATGGCACGAGTCTGCTTTAATCGACCAACGAGGCAATACCAATTAAAGTTGCATTCCCGAACGATGTCTTCCCGCTCCTATGCACGCACGCGAGCAAAACCTCGTAGCTTATCGATATATCGTCCGCGTCATCGCCCTGATCCCTGCTTGCTTCGATGACGCGTATACATTTTCGCGCATTTCCGCAATGTAGCTACTAGTCTGATGCACGTCTCATGTCTGCGTTTTCATCATTAAATCGATCATATTTATTATTAATGTATTTACTATTATTATTATTAGCTGCGTCATTTATTTGATTTCTACATAGAAAATTTATATCCTATTTTTACACTAGAAGCACCGAATTATTAATAACCACATTGTCATTTTTTTAGATCAATGTAATAAGGTAAAAAGTAAAAAACGAACAAATATGGATGTCATAAGAATATTACACTTTATTCAAAATTAATGAGATGTAAAAAAAAATGGATGCGCGTTTCGAACTCGCAGAATCTTCCTCACACAGGAATATTCCGAGTGAACTTGAAAATTAGCCATGTATATGAATAGACTGATAAACATAATATATAAACATAGGCAAAAGGTTATCAAGAGATATCTATATTAGAAGCTAGACATGACATAATAGATAATTCAAACTATAAAAAACTTGTACCGAAGAATTCTTTGATAGTCAAAGTAGTAATATCTATAATATAGATTAAACTATTTAAATTCGATAACTACTTAGTTCGATTTAAGTTTTTATATTTTATAAATTATTATATTTTTGTGTAAACGCTTAGCTTCTAATACGGCCTTTTGATAACCTTTTTGTCCATGTTATGTTTCTTATCGGTTTATTAATGTATACAGTTAATTTGCATGTTCACTTGGAGCATTGTCGAGAGAGATTCTGTGAGTTCAAAACACGTCTATTTTTTATTAATATAGAATAAAATATAATATTTTTATCACGTATTCATATATTTACTCGTTTTTTGGCCATTTACATTATATTATCATTACATATTACGAACTTTTTACATACATTTTTAGATTAATATTATATTTCTTGTCTAAAAGATAAGATTGTGAAACATTTTGATTTTTTAATAATTATGTTTTTTATACTGATGAAATATTTATATTTGATTCTTTATTATTTATTTTCAAACATAATTTATTTATTTGGTCTTTTTAATGAAACGTTGGTACTTTTAGTGTTAATTTTACTCCGATCTGCTGAGCAGAGAATGATTCATATTCTTTCTAGGAACGGCGATTATTAGAAAACTATTAAAAAATTTTCTGACTAAAAACAGATATTCAATGGGACATTTTTGTGAATCGCGAATCTTAATGTAATAAATTTTCTACGATAAATTGTCACTCGACATGAGATACCTGCCCGACTCGGCTTTGCGAATTCTGACGACGGTCCGCGCCCACGTTCGCCTCGCGCCTGTATCTTTATCTATAAGTATACGAAGCAGGCTGCGTACTCACTACTTGCGGAGCTCGTGATCTCCTTTCGGAGAAAACTCCTTCGACAGCGTCTCGAAAACTCCCCTCGGCCTCTTCACGCTCCCAGCTTCTGATCTCGGCGTAGCTTCTGGCGCTTCTGGCTTTTCTCAATCCGCTCTCAGGAACCCTGGTTCTCTCTTTCTCACCCTGTCGAGCATCGGCGTTGATCGCGAGTCGCGAGCAACGATGCACCGATGATGTCGACTGAGGAAGGGTTGAAGACGAGACAAGACAGGGCGGAGGGATGGCGAGGAAGTGCGTGCGTGGAGTCACTACCGAGAGGAGATTCGCGTGTCCGCTGCGGAACGAACGAGAGCTGATTCACACTATGCACGCATTCCCGCTGTTATTTCAGGCCGACGCATCTCACGCATCCGACGGCGGGCGCGTCGTCGTTATAGATCCTCGTTCGCTATTCTTTTCCACGCGCGTTCCATTCTTCGATTCTCCTCTTATCCGACTGTCCTACCGTTCCGCGATTCTCTCAATCCCGTCACCATATAACACAAAAGAGTTCATCCATTCACTGACACCGTGACTGTCACCCTCGAAAGACTCTTTGGTCTTTTGCCACTGCGAGTGTCACCGGACACTCGCTTTCGCGAATTTTCGCGGTTGATCTCGAGAGTACTGGCCGATCGATCGGCGGCTTTTCGAGTTTGTGATCCTTGCTGTCTTGACTGACGGTTCCCTGTTTCTCTCTCTCTCTCTCTCTCTCTCAGTCTCAAGACTACTCGAGACTGCGACGTCGCGACACTGACGATACGCGCTACTACTCGTGGCAGAGCACTACTTCTCCGAGAGGAGGATGTGCACGAGGAAAGCTCGGGGCGAAGTGCCAGAAGAGCCGTCGCTTGAAATAACCGCTCGTCCACGCTCGTTCCCTCCGCAACCCCTCGTGGGTTAGTCTTTCCCCACTACGACGGATGCCGCCGAGTGCCGAGATCGCCGGCAAAACTCTGAACCCCACTACTATCATTCCGACGGCACCTTCCCTCTCGCTCTCTTTCTAACGCCGCGCGCGTCTCCTCTCTTCCTCTCTCCTCCTCTCCCTCTCCTCTCCTCTCTTCTCCTATCCTCCCGCCGCGTCGCTTCTCGTCGTTCTATCGCGTTGCGTTTGCGTCGCGCCTCGTCGCATCACGCGTGCGCTACTCATACGCACACGTGCGCGCGCGATGCAGTTTTCGCGCCATTCCGAGATGCGCCGCGCAAGGCCAGCTAGAACCTCTGATATGGGACCTCTTCGTTTTTCGTTTCGTTCGGGTACTTTTCGTAATGTCGGAAATCAATCTACGCACTTGATTTTTTCACGTAACTGAGAGCCACAGGAAACTCCAGATAAGATAGAAAGATGGATAAGAAAAGAATAATTCGAAACGTCGAACTCTCTCAAAGTCTCGAGCCCAAACACTCGAGCGCGAACGAAAGAATGCATCTCGTGCCTGTATCGGAGCAATCGCGTGAATCGCCACCTCGCAGGTAATTTCGAACGCTTCACGGGACCACCATCTCACAGGGCTACTATCCCTATTTTTCTTTCGTCCCCTCGTATCACCGTGTCCGGAACACATTCGGGACATGTGTTGCCCGAACGTCGACCACCTTTTCGTTTTCCTTCGAGACATCCGACACACCATGAACGGCGATGGTGGTGAAACAACCGAGATTACTAGTCGCTTCTCCTTCTCGGTCACTTCTCTCTCTCTCTCTCTCTCTCTCTCTCTCTCTCTCTCTCTCTCTCCCTCCCCCTCTCTCCCTCTCTGCCTTCCCACCCCCTGGCGATGTCTGTCTCCGCCCGTTATTTATAGAAAGCCACGATGACTCGCCTAATCGTAACGACCTCACGGCGCAGACCAGAATACCTATTATTATCCAGTCGAATTAATAAAACTCCCTCGTGGCCAGCCGTGTTAATTTGCCGTGTTATATTTGCCGTTTGCAGAAGAGACACACAGTCGTTTTGTCTCTGTCCACTCCTGGATTTCTAACTCCTTCTGACATAATATCGGATCGCCGATACTTTTGCTCGGATCGCGTGCTTTTCTCGACTCGTCGTCGCACACGAGTAAATGAGCCTTTGCTCGCGATAATTAATCGACGGTGTCGTTAATGAACCGCGTGCTCATCGCGAGATAACTCGTCGCACTAGGGTCTCGTTCATCTCCTGTGCGAACGCCCCTCGCGGTGATTCATTGATTTATTTTTATGTAGTTTAATGCTAAGTGGTCGCGAGATCGCGACGTGACATACAGTCACGAAACTAATTGTCCGGACACAGATATTGCGAGTTTATTTTTCGGTACAACTAAAAATTTTTATTTACCTACTAAATTCAATACTTTAACTCAAAACAGCTTAAATCTCAATCCCACATTCATTCCAGTTTACAATTAAAAAACAATTTATTGTGCTACCTTTGTACAGTCAATATACTGCAGCTATTTAATTTTACACTAATTATTGAGCAGTGAAATATTTTTTATTATAATCAAAAAACTATGTTTTTATTAAACAGTTGAACTTAATTAATTTGCCCGACAACGTCACCAAATAATGTAATTTTTTAAGAATAATAGTATTTATTAGTGAAAAGTCTTTCCAGTGATACATTTTCATCACTAGTTCTAGTCAGAATTATATTTTTAGATACATGTGCAGACTCAATCATAAATTAATAATAAATCTATAAAAATATTCGCGAAATTAATTGATCGGACAGACAAAAATAATATTGAAAAAAATATTATATTGAATAATATATTGAGTTTTAATAGCGCGCGTGGACCCACCCTTAGCTTCAATAACAGCATTTAGTCTACTTGGAATTGATTCTACAAGTTTATGGGTAACTTCAGGATTAATGTTTTCCCATGCTTCCAGAATTCCGTGGATTCGATTTTCGGACTTCTGACTTGAGAATTTTCCACAAATGTTTAATAGGGTTTAAGTCTGGACTCTGGGAAGGCCATTGAAGTATATTGATCTTACTTGTTTTAAAAAATTCCTGCGCACAACGAGAGGTATGCTTAGAGTCATTGTCTTGCTGCATGGTAAAATTCCGTTCGATTCCAACGATACGAGCAGACTCTTTTAAATTACGCTTCAAAATGTCTACATACACATGTTGATTCATTTACCATGGATAAATTCAAGTTTTCCTATTCCAGAAGTTGCCATAGATCTCCAAAAGAGAGAATTTCCACCACCATATTTTACAGTCGGAATTAGATTTCGGATTTTAAAATCCGAAAAAGATTTCGGATTTTCTTTGGTTTTACGGTAAACTTTTTTCTTTCCATCAGATTCGAACAGTTTAATTTTTGTCATCTGTCCAGAGAACTCAAAATGATTGAGGATAGTTTACGTATTTCTTTGCAAATTCCAATCTTTTTTTTGTTACGTGCTAAAATGAATGGCTTGCACCGTGGCGGTTGTCCCCGGACAATTAGTTTCGTGACTATACCTAAAGATCTAGGACACGCTGAAAAAGCAAGGGTCTTTGTCGCATCACACATTCTTCTAAATATAAATCTTTATGGTGCCCCGTAAAGGAGCCAGATCCTTTCGGCTATGGATCGTATCTCACGTCCACGTGCCCTGTATGAATTTATCTCACGCGTCGTGGAATAAATCCCCTCCGATTACTACGATCATTTCTCTCCGAGAGAACTGCCGAGACCCTGCTAGAATCGCTGAAGATGCCAATTTGGCTTCGAATCTTGTTTTCGATGAGTGAAGCGTTATTTCGATATTATTTATATTTGAGATTGTATTCATATATTTTTGATATTTTGCAATTACATAGAAATAAAATTATTGTATATTGCATTGAATTCAACAGTCGTATTGGTTCCAAATGAAAAATTTATGCAGGAGTTGTAGCAATTTTAAATGTCAATGGAGTTAAAATTGAACTAAAGTCTCGTTGCATTAATCGGAATTCTAGTGGAAAATGAACACGCAGATCAGAATTTTACAGTTAAGTCTCTTATCATTCGAGTCGAGATAATCAGATGTCTCTAATTATGATAACCGGAGTTCTAATTGAATTCAGATATAATTAGAATCTACTGATTCATTTATTTTCCATCAGAAACTTTTCTCCTTGCAAATAATTTTATACAACACATTGTGTGTGCTTAAGGATATTCGATAGATATTTAAAAAAAAAACATGAAAAATTATAAATTATTCTAAGTTACATTTAAAAGTAATATAACAAATTTTTAGTGACGGTTTACAATCTGGAACACAAGTTATTTAAAAAAATAAGAAGTAGTATTTTTTAAATCTATGTTATGATAGTAAATGTATGGAAATGTATTGTAAAATGACAAAAATTTCAATTTTTTAATGTAATTACTTTATATATTTAAGATTATTTATATAAAGTTACATTGCGATGCAAAAATTAGTTGTCCAGTAAATAAACAAAATATTTGTCTGTTCTAAATCTTTGTAACTAATTGATAAATTACAATGAAACTTTGTAAAGTTATTTTAAATACTTAAAGTACTTACATAAAAACATTTAGATTTTTATTAAATCACTTATTATTATTTAGATTTTTGTTATTTTTAAAATTTTAGTTTATAAATAGAGTAAAAATAATAAATAAGATAAATAAACTATAAAAATGTGTTGTTTAATAAAAACAAAATGTTATGAACACAACTTTCATATGTATTACAGTTTGTTTAATAATAAATATTAATATATGCTATATCGAACGTCTACCGAACATCCTTAAGAATCCAGCTGAGCAGGCAATCGGTATATCTTTAATATATACTGATTTAATAGGCATTGCTCGTAGGTTATAATAATGCCGCCCCTTCGTCACAAGATCTGTATCTTAACTCGCATTTGTTCCCCCTCATAAGAGGACAGATCGTTATTCACGGCGGATTATCTGGTTAATTAGTAGACGATGATGCGATGATAGATGCGAGAGTACGATAAGATGTTATCTCTCGTTGTCAAGCTCGGACTCTCGCCTCGGTTTGCTGTCTTTGATCGAAAGCATCTTAAATCCTCTACTATCGCTCACGGGTTCTTCTTTTCAATCGGAAATAAACGTGAGGGAAACGAATTAGCTCGGTCGTACGTATAAATAGTAACGTAAGAAAGAGAGAGAAAGAGATATGACGAACCGCACGCACGCGTCCGCGGAATGCGTATCGTGCACGAGTAACTTGTGTACCGCAAAGTTAACCAACGAAGTCACGCCTGGTAAGCTTACAACTGTAGTTTATATTTCGAGCTAACGTTCGTTAACGTGAAAAAAAAAACGTTCTCCTTATAATAAAATATTTTTAGCCGCTTGAAATTGCGCGAGAAAAGGAAGGACAAAGATGTCGGTACAAATTCGAACGAATTCCGTCCTCGAAGGTATTTTTGATTTATCGCGGGAAGAACGCTTCTTCGAGCACGAAGGCGATACGAGACGAAGCACGAATTATGAGACATGAAGAAGGTGTGAAGTCACGTTGAGGGAGCGAGTGTGGAACGAGCGTGGTTGACGGAATTATTATTCTCGTTTCTCGACCGTCTGTCCGATGTCTCCCTTTCCACGATCCTCTCGGCTTTCTCATGCAAGGTAGCTCGTTATTACAGTTCTGCGTACGGGGACATCATCGGAAACGTTTGTTTGTTCAAGGTTCAGTGAAAACTCATAAGTATATATAAAGTCATATGGAAGTTAGAACTCTGTCAATGTTTAAGCGACACTTGTAGCTAAAACGTTGTAGCTGATGATAGATAATTCACTGTATTGATAAAAAAAGACGCATCTTAAAAGTAGCTATTTTTCAGTAGAACATTTTTTAATTCTTAATTGAAGTAACATTTTAATTAGGATTGTGAACAGGGTTGGGAAGTAACGCGTTACATGTAACACCGTTACCGTTTTTTCAATAACGATTGTTACATTTTTACAGTAACGATAACGAATTTAGCCGTTACTTTAATTCCCTATTATTTTCTTATTTTATAATTTATTCTTAATTTCTTAAAAAGTATTTTGCACTTAGTATCTTATACTGTATTCTGATAGGCACTGCTAATGTTGAAAATATATAATTTACATTATATATATATATACTGTAAATTTTTGGTACGGACAATAAATATTGAAATATACATAATGTTAGTAACCATGATGGAAATAAAATCGTTGAAATCGCTGAAATCTCTATCAATTAACTCATTTCATTATGAATTATACTGAAATGGGTCTATTGATAAAGATTTCATCGATTTATTTTTACAAGGAAACATTAACATTTAAAAACAATATTTAATTTATTATCTGTTTAATCTAAATTCTTATAAAAATGAGTACATTAAAATAACGATATTATCTAAGTAAAAAATAAAGAATTAGTAAAACTGTGGGTAAGTTTAATATAGAGAAAAACTTGCTTTATATACAAACTAGTTAGTAGAGAATTTCAAGTTTGAATATTTATTTCATTTTTAGTATTAAATTAATTATATCAGCTAATGTAATTTTAAAATCTGTTAATTTACTTTAGCATTATAAAAAAAGTAACGAATTGTTACTTTTCAGGTAACGGTAACGCGTTACTTTTTTGAGATAACGCGCACCTGATTGTGAATATGCAATTTCTGTAATTTCACTTTCTTTTCATGTTATACTTTCAATTACAATGTATTCTTTAAAATTATTTCACAGTGTTTTCAAAATTTAAATTATAGTATAATAAATTACGATACTTTTCTATATACTAATAAACAAATGTGTTGTTTTTTCAATTAGATAATTCCTTTTATTACTTCAAAAATGTTAATTTTTTACTTACGTCACTTCTATCAACGCAGCGAATTATAAACGTCTGTAGAAAAATATTCGTAGAAGATATTATTTCATTTTTGTACCATTGAGTCTATTTGAGAATAATCTAAAATGCTAAAAAGTATTTAGCACGTAAGGTAGATTTATTTGCGATGGAGTCGTCACGTTCGAGAGATCGTGAAAATTCGTGTAGAAACTTGTGGAATGAAAGAAAATCTTCGAAATTCTGTTGGGAGAATTCTCTCGGTTGTCATCGACCAAAAACCATGAATTGTCTCGCGGCTCTTCCCGAGAATGCTAGTCCCGTTATTCGTCACTTCCTCTGATTTTTATTTTTTTTAACGACAGAGGAAGACTCGATAAAATGTGGCATCCGACCTCTATTTGTTCTATATATTTTTATACTGACGTATTCAAATAACTCAATCCATAAATTCTTTTTATAATATATTTATCGCGAGATACATACATCATTGAGAAATAAAACGCTGGTTATTTATTTCACATTCTTCTGAAAAAGTGTGATTCAGTCTTATATTTATTTGTTCTTATTTATTTATTTTAATCTTTGCCTTGCGGCTTAGGATGGCTTCCGATATAGAGAATTTACATTCATATTTTTTCATCTTGTCCAATACGTCTAATTATGAGATTATAACTTGGTGCCAGTTATTGATACTAAATCTTTCATACAATTGATACACTTGGATTAAGGAAGATAGAAAGACTCAATGAAATTACAAAGATCATTTATTTTTAGATGTTATCGTATACATATGTAATAATTAAAATATTAATAAAGTTAGTACTACATTTGAGTTTCACTTTTTAATTTAGTCACATCTACACACATCAAAAAATTAGAATAAAAAAAACGGAATTAACTCTACTTAGCATGTATTTATACGATATAATTTATTACTAATTAGAGGAAATTATAAAAACTAAATTTCAAAGTTTTTTTAAATTAAAAAATAGTGAATTAAATAGTAAACTCTAAAATGCAGTTACTCTTTCCTTCCTGTGATCTAATCTTGTAAATGAACGTAACACGCGCGACCGATGGTGACTCGGTTTCGACGTAGTCAACAAGGAAATCGTAACCTGTCACGTAAATTTAGAACATTGTTTTCCGGCCGAGTAAATTCCATCGCTGAGTAATCGCTTCCTAAATTCGGCCTCACCACTTCAACGAACTTTTGCCGTGCGTGCTATGGTAAACACGCGAATATTTGCAAGTAGCACAGAGTTCAATCATTGGCATGCGACAAAAGAGATTCGTAATGCATTCAAATAATGCACTTTCTTGCATTTTTTGAATAATCTTGGAATTTTTTGGAACGAGCACACCAATGAGATTACATAAAGATACATAGATTTGTAATGTATAACATTCACGTGGTAAAGAAAGAACGCCTAGCCGTTTCTTCCGATGCGTTTGACGCGCACCGCGTTTATTATTAACTCTTTTGGATCGACACGTATGTCTCTTTGAAGAGCGCGGTCTTCGGCAGTGGCACAACAGACTAAACAGCGGTTCTAGGTATCGTCTTCGCGAAAAAGCTCTATTTGCTGGACTCTTTTTAGCACCTCGCTAAAGTCATAATATGTATTCACAGTAAACGAGCGAAGAAACCAAAGTTGCGCATTCTAAGAAGACTGTCAATGTCGAAAGTAATTTTTTGAAGCTATAATCTCTGTATGAAGATATAATTTTGCAATTGAGTCGTTGACCCAATATTTGTTGAGGAAAAAAATAATTCTTCGTACATCAGTGCTGCATTTTTTCCAATTTTCTGGGAACTATCACGAATGAATGTCCCTCTTTAACCGCAAGCGTTGTTGCGTGAAATCGTTTCCTGTTCTCCGTCCGCGTGCAATGGACCAGTACGAGTTCACATGCGTCTGCTACGCGTAGTCGTATGCGATGCACCTGAAGGGGTGGGGAAACGAAGGGCAGGAAAATGGGATTGAACGATGACAAGGCATTAAAGGCAGGAGATGGAGAAATCTCGGATGATAATAATAATAATAATAATGAAAAACCATTATAAATTGAAATTAGACCGACGAAAATATATTAATTAACAGAAATAATTCCATCCCAGTGAAAATGCATCGTAATGTTTAATAATATTAAATTTTTGCAAATATATTTATTTTATAAATTGCCACCGATCAGGTTTGTCGGACTTGAAACGTAATCATAAACTGAAACTGAAATTAGTATATTAAACTAAATTGATCGTCCATTTTTAGTGAAGATAATAAGCATCTTACAAATCTGTAAATAATTATTACGAAAAATATTACTTTAGTCATTTGAACCTAGAACCTCCCAACTTTCCAAGGTAGGCGTATAATAATAATAATAACTTTGAGTGCAATGGTTGATAATATTAGATATTATCAAAGTTATAATTTTACATAAATCTATATGCAAAAAATAATGAATATACTACAATTAAGAAATATCAAAGCATGCAATAGGTAAAGCTACAGTTTGAACAGTTGATGTTGCAACGCCTCGGAGGCCAATAGCTGCATGGTTATTAGCGTTACATCAAATTCATTATTTCACGTGACGAAGTAACGCCGATCTGCGATATTTACTTGATTATTAAAATATATAATTAATATAATAATATATGTATAATATATAATATATTATAATTATGCATGATATGATTACAAACGTATTATAAGGTATATGATGAGGGAAGTATACAATATAATTATATCAGACGTGACTATAATGTTAAAGAAATTATAATACGACAAAACAATGTTCTACTTCAATAAATAGACGTAATATCGACGGTATTCATTCTTCAATAGGCTTAAACTCTACTCCATTGGTTCAGCGATACAATAATAACATTAATTAATAGTAATTAATTGCGGACAGTACGATGGGCTTCCTTCGGATATGTTATATGCGAACGATCACATACTCACCACGTTATTCTCATGGCGCTCGTGCGCGATGCCACCTGAAGGTAAACGACGCAGGTAGTACGCGGGCAGATCGTTAACGATGGAAGGAAGCAACGGGTAGCAACCGGAAGCCACGCACGGAGATGTGACTTGCTAGGTGCGCCTCCCGGTTGGCTCCTGCCGTCATCCATCGCGCGTCGACGAATAACTCGTGCCGACGGCGACGGTCAACAACCGAAGATATCGATGTGCGTCTATTCTCGTTTGCCTCGTGCGATGAACCAGAGGTTCGTGCCGTCAGAAAGTGTAAACTTAACCGGATAATATTGACGTGTATTTTAAATTCGGCACACGAAATACTCGTGCAGCGACAAATGAAATCACTCTCCCTTTCTCCATTTCTTTTATTTATTTTATTTAGTTTACAGAAATCACATTGAAAACCATTGACGAAGCCATATCGCTTCTTTTTTTCATTGAATTTTATTCGCCGTGTTCGGGTATAATTTTTTTCATAATATCAACGATTCTCTCACCTTTATCTTGATTGCTATGATTTATTATGAATCACTTACGGATTATTATGCTGAGAAGAAAATGTTTGGTAGCAACTACATTACATAATAAATTGATTATAGTTAGGAGTTCCACATCTCTATAGTTATTATTGCTATAACAATATTAGTAATAGTAATTATATTTATAATATTGTAAAAAAAATTTACATTTCGCATCAAAAATAACTATAAATTATAGTTAAATTACGGTTATCGCAATCAGTAAAATGATAAAATTTGAGAAAAACAAATAGATTTATATAAATCTGGTCCTTTTTTTACAATATCTTTATTTTAGACCGTATATGTGAGAAACACAATCAATACTAGAAATTTAAAATGCTTATTACGGTCGAAGCTGAATCTTCGTTGCTTAAATAATTCAATCTTGAATTACTAATATATACTATATATGTACTTGCATATATACCATATTGTCTTTTTCAAACTGCGCGCCGAATTATTTTTCCAGACTAAATTAATTAAACCGCAATTAAAACTACTGTAGTAATCGCGAATTAAATTGACAAGCAATTTAATAATTTCTAGTATTGATTGTGTTTCTCATATATACGGTCTAAAATAAAGATATTGTTTAGATTACGTTGCCTGAAAGAAAGACGTTGTTTCCTTAGTGTACCGATTATTGCGAAGAATTCAAGTTCCGGCCGAGGTAATATTTTTCGCAATAAATTTATTAACAAAATAAGATAAATAAAAGGCATAAAACCACGAACGCAAGATGTTAGTAGCGAATAAATATATATTTAATGAATTAATATACATAGACGTTTCGGTCTTAAATCAGACCATCCTCAGTAATAAAAAAATAAATCCAAGTGAGAGTTATAGATAAATATCAAATTCCGCAAACATTAAACAAATAGTCAAAAAGGAAATAAAAACTAGTCAACGCAAATTACAATGTTCTTGATGTAAAGAATTTTTAAAACTGCATCTCCAAGAGTTCAAAAGCGCAAATCTGCAGCAAATCAAAAATGTAGTCAAATAAGTGAAAAGTACATCAGCAAGTCGTAATGAGTATCCGCGGTGTAATTTATTGCGCACAAAATTTCCCGATTCTATTGTAAGTATAAATAAGAAGTTAAATTTATTAACAGTTTTAACATATTAACATCTTTATAATATATGATGCTTAATGGTAGCATCAAATTATTAAATTGATTGTCAATTTAATTCGCGATTACTAGAGTAGTTTTAATTGCGTTTATTTAGTCCGGAAAAATAATTCGGCGCGCAGTTTGAAAAAGACTACAATATGGTATATATGCAAGTACATATATAGTATATATTATAGTAGTAATTCAAGATTGAATTATTTAAGCAACGAAGATCCAGCTTCGACCGTAATAGGCATTTTAAATTTCTGGTCTTTTAATTAGGCTCAAAAATTTTAGGACAATATTCTCATTTCTTTTTTCTAATTAAGTATGCATGCGCATTTCTAAACGCAGACATGTATACGTGCATCGTTTGGTGACGACTTTTCAAGATGTTTCCTAATTTTCACGGTGCGCGAGCATGAGATTTTGTGGGTGTGTCGAGACCAACTGAACTCGGGAAAGATTTCCCATAAGAGAGTTTTCGGTAGAAAGCGCACTGGATCAACAGGCGGACTGCAGCCCCGGATACGCACCGGGCCGGAAAAAGTTCTCTCATTGCGGCAGGACACTCCTTCAAAAAAAATCAAAGAGAAATGCGTGGGGAAGAAAAAAAAGTGGTGAAAGTCATCAGCAAACAGGTCATTTTTGTGAACCTTCTCGCTTTTAAAATTAAAATGTTAATAAAAAAATAATTAGATGGAAAAGAAATTGATTGCGTTCAGAAAACAAAGTCGCTTAGTGAGTGATTCCTTATTACGATTGGTTTGTACATTTAAATCCAATATAAAACTAAAGGCAAGAATTAACTATATTAAAGAATCACCGAGTGCTCACTAAGCGGCTTTGTCTTCTGAACGCAGCTACTCGCTCAATGTTAATCGAAGTCAGTGTTCTTGATGAAGGGACTTTGCCGATTGGTTGTTGCGACCAATAACAGGAAGTAACTATGAAAACATGTTGCCTGTCAGAACGCTGTCATCGCCTGGATGGATAGATTACATCGCGCTCTGTACTACATGTCTTCCGGGGACATCGAGATCCTGCGAGCGAACTTGAAGGATCCATCCCCGTCTCACGTCGATTTCCGGAAATTGTCTAAATCTGCAAATGTTCATTTTCACCTACGCGATCTTCAAAACGTAATGGAAAAGATGGAATTTTTTTCTTTCGTGATTCCTGGACATAAATATAATTTTGTCTCATGATTATTGGACATATAAATATAATTGTATGTTTCCTTTTATACATGAGAAACGGACTTTGTAATGAGATGTTGAATTGATTTATGTGTCTAGCAAGCGACTTTTAGACAGAAAAGGGTTCGAGGGGGCTACGGCGAAATACACGCTATATACGCGCGGGCCCCCTTCAACGTAATTACCACGTCACGGTCGGCGCCTTTGCGAGCGCACCTGCCCAACGAAACAGAAACCTCGGCCGTAATAAACGCTACGTTGCGTCGCGTGCGCTTGCAATTACGCACGTGCGCGATCGCGTGGTGCAATGCGTTTACTCGCGCTGTATTACCATCCGCGGCGCGGCGATTCGACGGAGGCCGATGGTTAGCACAGCCATTAGCGCTATGTCAAGTTCATTATTATATGTGATGAAGTAACCAGGGTGTTTATTACTTGGAAAAACCTGGAAAACATGGAATTTCGAGCGATTTCTTTTTTACTCTTAAAAGTTACGAATTTTTATGCTTTTTTTAAAATTTTATTTTTATATTTAAATTCTTTTCTCAAAATATTCGCTGTTAAATTTATAATAACACATTATAATCAATTTGAGTGATTTTTAATCGTTTCTGTAGGTCGCCATTGCTCTTACTCAATATTAATTTAACTAAAACAAACACTGGAGTAAACACTTTAAATCAAGAATTGTATTAAATTTGATTATTATTTAATAAGTTTATATTTTTTATTAATATGATTATTTATCTTAGAATTATCTTCCTTTATAAAAGTTTTCTCTATTCTTGCAAAAAAGATAGTAAATTCAAAATTACATTAATATCAAGTTTGTGTATTGACGCGAACGGCAATTTGAAATGCAAACTTAAGTAAAATTGATTTTTACGTATTTAATATTTTTTTATTGTAACTTTTAAATAAAACTTTTTAAAAATCTTTAAATTTTGTATAAATTTAAAGATATATGTTTATAAAAATCCAGGGCAAAATTCTAGATAGTTTGTTTGAGTTGTTTATACGTCGATTTATTTCATAGTTGCATTAAAAAGTTCTTTAATTTTGTCAGGAATTTTGAACAAAAATTCTTGGAAAATCTGGGAATTATCAAGGAATTTTTTTTTACAAAATTTCAGTAAATACTCTGGTCGATCTGTGAATAAATGGCGCCCGTGTTCAGCCTAAGTGCGGTCGCACTTGAGTCTTTGTGTGTACACATCCTTTCTCGTCTTGAAGAAAACTCAAACTCGTATCTTTTGCGAACTACATTTTGCTGCTGGTTTTTAAACTGAATAGGATAATAAGGAGATGATCTCCGGTAAAAAGAGTTACGCGCGTTGAAATTTTTGGATAAAGACGCTTTAAAAGAGAACAAAGAGAAACGTTGGAACCGGGTCACCGACTTGCGTCCCGTAAATGACGGGAACTTTTCGAGATAAAAGTTGTCAGTATTCTCAAGTGAAAGAAGGTACCCTTACTTCTTTTTCGCTGAGACTTGCGAACGAGAGAACGAGTCCTCGTAAATCCCTATTATTCGCATGGAGAACCGAAGACAGATGTCACCTTCCTTTAAAAAAACCCGTTGATCAAGTTCGAAGACGAAAGTAGCGTGTGTGTGGTTTAGTTAGGAGCTTAGGTCTTTCCCGCGATAATTATTTTAATTATTCTCATCATTTCATCACGTAACTTCATTTCCAAATTTGGCGAAAGCATCTGAAAAGCGGCATAGTGTCTGCGAGATGTGGTTATGATTTAAATGAAAACTAATGACTGTCGGCCTTGAACAGGCATAATTATATTGCTTGGCATATACTTCGGTTTATGAACGGACGATAAAGCCGAATAATAATTTAGAATGAAGTACCTCATTGACAGCAGGTAGTAGACACGGCGTGCCACAAGCAACGCGATGATTATACATCGGTAGTGCGGCTGTAAATTAGCGGAATCACCGCCGACTGTTGAACCGCACCGCGCCATTCCATTGAAGTCTGTGCTGCACCTTATTTGTAAGAAGTATTCTCGTAATGCGTAATCCCCCGCGACTGTACGACATTCCCCGCACTTGTATGGAACGATAATAAGCGAAATATTGCGAGAAACAATTTTCTCTGGAGTTTTTGAAATTTTATCGTGGGGAAAAACTTTTCGCATGAAATCTTCCAATGATTCTTATCGTGTTTTGTAAATTTTTCTTTTCCTTCTTCTTTGAGAAAACTATTTATATTAAGATTAATTTTTAAACAATACTAAGATTTTATTCGGACCGACAGGAAATTAAAATACTGTGCGTTAAATTTCGCAATAAATTTATTTAAGGTTTTCAGCACATTGTCAATTTAATTTAACTTGTGATATTATTGCAGTAGTTTAATTGCGTTAGATAAAATCCGGA
>NW_017297981.1:211168-248265 GCF_001594075.2 Trachymyrmex cornetzi
AAGCCGATACAAGATAACAGTAAAAAAAAATATATATATTAAGACATAAAAATGTTTCGATCTTTAATTTAGGTCCTCCTTAGTGTTAGACAAATTAATAAATTAAGTACTTAACTATTAATTAACAAATTGAGTCAAAGATACAAAATTACTAAAACTTACATCGAAGAGAAGATAACGATGAAATGACAAGTAAAGCGCAATTTTCCTCTTATTTATCACGCACCATTTGAATATTAATTATATTTAATATAATTAGATAAAATAAATTTAATTAATATAATATATTATAGGACCGTACATGTGATAACACAAACTATAGAAATCAAAGCTTTTACACGGTCTAGCTGGATCTTAATGCTTGTATGATTCTTATGTGAATTTATATACTACGTATGTAGTCCCACAGAAACGCGCGCCGAAAAATTTCCGGTCTTGAAACGCTAACTCTACTAAACTACCGCAGTAATATCACGAGTTAAAATTGACTAGCAATTTTTAACAAATTTTTGATGCTTATTCGCATCTTCGAAACGATCTTAATAATGCTGAATAACATATTAAAATCTGTAAATAATTAATTCTT
Source organism: Trachymyrmex cornetzi (assembly GCF_001594075.2). Taxonomy (NCBI): domain Eukaryota; kingdom Metazoa; phylum Arthropoda; class Insecta; order Hymenoptera; family Formicidae; genus Trachymyrmex; species Trachymyrmex cornetzi. Next base: position 211,755 of record NW_017297981.1, read on the forward strand.
ATTGCGAAAAATATCACCACTTAAATTTAATTATATTATAATTTAAATAAATAGTTAAAAAAACAACGCAGCAGTTACATTTAGATTCCTTATGATTTTCTTGAGAAGATTTTGAAATCCTGTTGCAATTTCAAAAGTATCAAATAATCAAGGAAATCGGTTTCCTTACAAAAAAGGAAAAGAAATGACAGTCTGAAGTAAAAATTGGCACGTGCTTCAAATACGTTCATGACCGTGCAAATCGGGACATGGGTAAATCTTTCTCCCTCTCGCTCTTCTTTCGCACTCTCGATCGTCTGTAATTCGATGCAACGATCCGGACCAATGCTTTCGCATCCTCCTATTTGGTCGCTGACATTAGGAGCGATTTAAATTCATGGCGAACGAAATTAAGGTCGCCCCGGACGTTTCGCTCTCACCGGATCGTTTTGCCGTGCCATTACTGGACTCTGAGAGAGCTGTTCATAGACGACTCATTGTATTCAAAGGTGTTCATCATTATAATTTTCGTCTCGCGACGAAAATGAGCGTGCCCGGTTCCCTAAATTGAATTCTCTTCGATTAAACATTTTCGTATAATTTTTAGGCGCTATTGTTTTCATTCCCCTGTCTCTATTGACAATTCTGAACCTATGTAAAATTATATTTTGTTTCAAAAAGTAATCTCTCATTCTTAATTAAACTTGAAGTAAATAAATGTTTATAATTAGAATTTGAAAGGAACAAAATGCATTATTTTATAAAAAATATTAATGTAATCGGACCCTACATGGCCTAGTATACCTAATATAATTTACTCATTATTTGTGAGTAATTACACGGTAAATTCAACAGACAGCACTAATAAGTCATGTAAATTGTTCCTTTATATACATAACAGCTTTTTATTCTATTATTGTCAGTAAAGCAAAATGCAGAATGTCATATAGTCGCAATGTAATATTTTGTAAGTAAGTAATTGCTTCTTTTAACTTCTAAGAGAGATGGTTATTAGTTTCCATAATTCATATTATTGCAGTTCTGTATTTCTTTACAACATTATATTTAGTTTATATTTTCGTTAGAATGTTTTATTTATAACTAAAAGAAAGAAATTCTTTGTATGATAGAATTATAATATTAAACCAATTTAAACATGTGTGCTAAGTGTATACACATCGATTAAAACGTTTTTCTTATTACTTTTGTTAATCTAATTTACCTGCTAAACATCGTGCAGATAACTAGATAAGTAAATAAGTAAATAAGTAAATAAAGTTAATTGTTTGGAAATTAATTCTTTATATATTCTTACATGTCAGTAAACATTTTTTAATGAATTTATATAATCTTAAAATTAACATAAAAGTAACACATTGGTCATTTTATTCTCCATTTAAGACCATATTTCTCTATTTTACAAAAAAAGATTCACATATACACTGAGAAAAAATAGTCTAAATTTAAATAAATATTTATTTAAATACTGCCAACTAAACTACAACACTTTACTTACAAAAAATAAATATTTACTTAATAAAAAGAAGTGATTGTTAAATTAAATTAATATTTTTTGTACCAAATAAATATATTTTTGTATTTAATAAATATTTAGTTTGTATTATTCAAATAAATATTTATTGAAATTTAGGATATTTTTTCTCAGTATAGACTATATTGCGTACATATGTACCAAAAAATATGAAGCATTTTCAAATATATATATATATATATATATATATATAAAGACGTTAAGAAAAAGTAGAATTTAGATAATATTGCGTACATATGTACTCAATATGGCTTAAACATGCTATCTACTTTTTTTGTAAAATCTTTATTGCACTCCTATAAATATTTGAAAATGTCTCATATTTTATTAATGTTCAAAAATGTTTTCTTATTAAATCTGAACATTAATTTTTAATTTTAGATTCAATAAAAAATTAGAAAAAAAATTCGCTAAACTTTGTTAGGTTATATAAGATCTGGTTACCTTGCTTTTTTTTGTGTTTCTCCAACCATTCTTCTTAACTTCTCGATTTTACAATCTGAAAGATGCAAGGCATGCTACAGTTTGACATGGAGACAAGTACGAACAAAAAAAGTAGGTAGAAAGACGAACGAATGAATAAAAGGGCGAACGAAAGAATACCAAGAGACAAAGTTGACCTGGCCGGCGGAAAGGACATACAAGAGTATATAAAATTTGTTTTTACAATAAACATATATCTTTCTGTGAAAAACTAAAAATTATTGTGGTTTTGTAATTTTCATTTGTTAATATTGTTTTAATATTTTCCCAATATCGATTTGAAGATATCCTTGAAGGTGCAACTCACGAGGCTAAATATAATTTATCCTTGAAGGTTTTCTCTCTCCGTCTCTTTCTATCTCGTTCGTTGTTTGCGTCGACACGATTGACAGTCCGGGACGATCCGTAAATTAACGGCAAGGATCGGCAGGATCCTCACGTCAGCTTCAACCCCATCGCATCTGAAGTAGGATTTCGGAGATTCAAAGAAAGGGTGGTCATCCCAAAATCAAGATGTGAACATGGTTGTCGTTCAGAATTCGGAATAAGCTTAAGCTTCGATACCGGATGCGCTAATCTTCTCGCTTTTGGAGAATAATCAAATATTATTGATACGTAAAATTTTTTATAATTATTACAGACATACACACATTTAGACTAAATTTATTATTATTCAATTATTGCGTTAATTTTACTGTGATAATTAAGTAGGTTTTATTAGAGTTTGGCTTTGTAGCACAATAGAGAGAAGCGTTGTTTCGAGATAGAGAGAGAAATGGTAATTGAAATGCACAATGCATTCTCACCTGTCGACAAACAGCAGCCATCTTCGTTTTCGATTGCCGAAACATGCCGCTAATTATTTATTCCTCGCGTACACGACGACGTCTATCCGCGTGCATGAATCTTTGGAACAGCTCGAGCTTTCGGTGGACATACTAATGGCGATATTGAATGAGAACGTCGAGATCTGAAATAACGACATTTACGTGTCTCTTTCAAATTTTATAAATTACAAATATGCCAATGAATTGATATAGCGGTTTTTAATAAAAAATCCAAAATGATTAAATGAAGTAATAAATAAAGGTTTATAACCTTTATTTATTACTTCATTTAAAGAAGGTAATAAATTTATTATTTCATTTAAAGATTCATTAAAAATTTATTACTTCATTTAAAGAAAGATAATAAAAATAGTAAAATATCTTTAATAAAAATAATTAATTGAAGTAATAAATCTGATAAAATGTGCATATTTATTTCATATATCAATTATTTTATATAGAAATAAATTTAATCTATATAATTAAATTGATAAAAATGAATCGAATATATTATAAAAAGTAGACATTAAATTTCTGTTTCCGTTTTTAGTGTCTATCGTAATCCGTGCAGCGATTAAATCGATTTATGTAAGTCGCGTTTTTAACCGAAGAACAAAATTGTAATTTAAATTCCTAAACTGTGTACGCAATAATAATCATTTACATAATGTTTTTTATTAAAATAATATTCACTTTTGTTCCCTAGATAACTGCGGAAATGAAGAAACTGGCACGCGTTTACTCATATGAATGTCTCATTCTGGTTCGTAAATCGCAGGAAACTTTCTCACGACACGTTCGTCGTACATCTTTTCCTGTCTGCATGATCTCTCATTCTATATTTAGAAGGCAATGATTACAGTCAACACAATAACGATAATTATTATCGATTTATTATTATTATTATTGCTGTAATAAAGAGATAATGAGTTTTCGACTCCAATTTCAACCGAGAACTTGAATTAAGACCTCGTTACAATCTCCGCTGTATTGATATGTACAATCTTATTAAATTAAACGAAATCATCGAGATGGTGAGCCTGGATGTTTTTCGCTTCTAGATTCTATCATGTCTCTATTTGTTGCATTGTTTTCTTTTCATTCCTCCTGGCTTCAAGAAATAGGCGGCGGATAATATTATTTCCGCGTTACGCGCTCGTCTTAGCGAGCTTTGTTACAACAGAAACGCAGCTGTCGTACTATCGATCGTCGCAATGACGCTAATTAAGAGAGTAACACGAAATTAATATCGACGATTTCTCTTCGTGTCAACGCGCGAGCGATCCTGAATTTCCATTTCGGAAACGAAGTATATTTGCGCGCGTAAAGACATTTGGCATGGCTCCATCTAGAGATCCTTGATACATACGTCAAGATTAAGTTCGAAATAAATAATAAAGAGTCGAGCTAAAATCATACACAAGATCGCATTTGCTGTGTCCTCGCATTTCCGGCCGATGCTTATCTCTTTAATGCGTGCCAACGATATATATCTCTAAATTATGCACGTTCACATTTTATAGAATATCGCGAGTGCGTGATAAAAGACGTTAGCTTTCAGTTTCTGTTCTTGGATTTTCATATGAAGAGAATAATCAAGATTGTGTCTTTCTACACAGTGGCGACAAAAATGTTGCACGGTGAGGTTTCTACTACACGTAGACACATAGTAGCTTTCTCGACTCGACGTTTGTTGCATGGGAACCGTGAGAGACGGGTATTTCTACGTCACGCTCGCAACAGATGCGAACTGCAAATCGCAATCCTGAAAGAGAAACGAGAATATTATTTTTTTTGGTCAAACTACATTCTACCTGATGCCTATTTACGATCCTTCACGTTCATAAATTTGATTTTATGGTAGCAATCGAATACACATTTTCGTATCGCGACGAGTTAATAAGCTCGTAACGTAGATGTTGTAGCCGCAACTGCTACCAAGACCAGAATATTACGCGAGAACGAAGGTGATCTTCGGATGACTTAGCAGAAAATAAATTATCGTCGGCATATATTTTACGGGTGTATTTAGTGGGTCGGCCGCGCGTCAGTTGCTCCAGATCCAGATTTACGTCCGCGTCCGGTACTTGAGTTCTCACTACGAACTTTGTGTGCATCGCTATGTATAGAAAATACGCCAGTAAATATAATTATTTTGCGTTCTTTCTTAAGCTATCAAACGCTAGTCGTTTAACTTATTTATACGGAAAAGTTATGAATGCACAATCCTTGCTATTAAATAATATCGGAAAACAATCGTGAAAACTTGGGTTACTAACTTCGGAATCTCTGATCATTTTTATGTCAAATTTATTAAAAATGTATTCTCTGTATTCAAATAGTAAAACATTTTGTACTTGTGTTAAAATCAGTCTTTAAAATTTTTGTATTGTATTTTTAACACATCCATTAATTTAACATAATGTAACCATGTCATTTGAATATTTTGTATTAAATTTAACATTTCTTAGAGAGTATTAAAATAAAATTTGATTTATACGAGTAAGTAAACAAAAAAATTGTATTGAAGAAATTTACTTCCATAAATTGTTTCTAAATTGTATCAAAATGTTATATTAATTGTTACACAAGGTTTGTGTCACTTTCTATTTAACATATTTGCATTTTATGTTAACAGAATGGAAAACATTTTAGGGCACGTGAAATGTGTTAAATATAACGTAAATTTTCCAACACACTATGTAAGATAATAGACTCGTGGGTGTAACCAGTTTCTCTCTCATCCTGTCACATAATGGCTAATTTTACGCTACGCTAATCGAACTAGAATTAACAATAGCATCGTATCGGCTTTGTCACTGGGGCAAGTACGGATTTCCATTGCGAATATATTAACGGTAAATTACCGTCGCAACCGCGTTCTCCACCTTCATCGGTGAACCGTTCCTGGACAGATTTACGAACGTGAATTTTTGTCACGCCGAGTAAGACGACGACGACGATGAAAATCCATTCCTCTACGACCGATCACAAATCACTGGCGCGAAGTGAATTATTATTCTCAATTCCACGTGTGTTCGTACGATTTTAACGACGACGAGCTCGCGTTTAACACGACGCACTTTATTATCGCGGCTGCCGCGAGTTAGCTACACGCGATTGCTTGAAAAAAAATTCTACAAATAGCTTTGGAAATGATCGATTTCCAAAGTCGTCGATCGTTACGAAATGTTGCGATGCAAGAAGATAGATCGTGCAAGGTAATCGAACAAGACATTTACCTCCGGCATTTGGGTACAATTCCACAGTGAGCAAATATCGCAGAATGGCGTGGCAATTTATGGTATCCGTTCCGGTAAATGCTGATCATTCACCGAAACAATTCATATTCCACCGTGCGCGGTTTGAAAAATTGCACACATTATGCATCACGCGGCGGTATTTCCGTTCGGCGCGCGATAATTACTTTGTTATATGGAAGGCTTTTGCGCTTTTTCTTCATGTCGTTATTGCTCCGCGACAGATATGTTACAGATCACACGTATAAATAGCGCTGATCGTGTATCGCGGTTATACGTTTTATCGGCGTATTCGTGTCGCCCTTCCGTAAACGGCGGTTCTCGTAAAATCGCCCGCGCCGCGCTTTACGAGCGTTCGCAATCGCGTTTTTACGGAGCGTCGTAAATGACTTCCTTCCGTCGTGATTAACATAATTCTCCGCATCGCGTTATTCGTATTAATACAAGAGCATATTCGCAGCGCGAGTGCAGGTGCGTGTCCGAAGGAAGGAAAGATTAATGTGCGTCTTCGAGATTCGCTTTTTCCTTTGCCTTAATCAAATTAAACACCGTTTATTGATCAGATAAACGGTCGCCTGTGTTTGACATTACGTGATTTAATTAATTAAGAGGATTTACCAGTACCCAGATTATCCTTCTTATTATCTTCCTCCTGCTGAAATGTCTTATTAAATATTTCTTTTTCTAAAGACCAATGCATAGCCGCCACTTAAATAATTTTCTACTAATGATCATCATTTCCGTTTATCCTTCGAGTACCCTACGATAATAGCTTAAATTAACATTTTTTGACTTTTTTTTTTTTAAGGGAGGACACCGTCAATGAGATACATGAATAATACATGGAGAAACGAGTCGGTGCGACAAGCATTGAGATCTGCCCTGCCCACTTTTACTCGCTCCCCATTGGTCATATTGATGATTGTATCTATTTAGTCGTTTCGCGCAAACATAATAAAGTAATACAACAAAGCGACGTTTTCCGATCGGAAATCCGTGTTTCGCATGCGCATCCGATTCTTGGAATTCGCGTTTTATGTCCCTTCGTTGTGGTCGGAAATATAACTCTACTTATAACTATAAGGCGATTTTCTGGCGCGCTGGCTAGAACAGCGGGGAATACCGGGATAAAACGGTTGCGTACTGCATATACCGCGTTCTCTAGGAAGGGATACTAGAAAGACGCAAGTCTGAAGCGCGTCGAGCTCTCCAACTAATACGGTGGAAATTACTGTTCGCCTCATAAATCGATGCAATCCGCAATTTGCATCGGCGAGGTGCATCGTGAAGCCCCATTATTTCTCATGACATTAATATACGACGCATTAAAGTTTCTGCAGGCCGTATCGCTCTGACTTACCGAGGGTGCAGACCAGAACGTTCAAGAATTCGCGCTTTATCAGAACTTCAACTTCTTAAGGGCTTCGTAAATTGCGCCTATCATAACGCATATTATCCAACTTTGTTGAAACGGAGCCTACTTTTTATTTTCGTTGTATAAAAACTAGCTATCCTTTTTTATATCGATCAGCATCAGAAAATTGAATTCCGTTTTCTTTTATTTTGTTCTTCGTTAAGTGGTAAACTACTAAAGTGCGTAATACTCATAAATATCGGTTGATGTGATTCTTCATAGTTGATCAAAAGTGCAGTGGTGTGTGATTATCATTTTCTTACACCTTTCACTTTTTTTGCTTCATATTAAGTAATTTAAAGTTGATCAAAAGCGTGATGATAGCGCGTGTTATCGTTTTCTTACATATTTCATAACTTTTTGCTCTGCACTAAGTTATTCAATATGAAGCGAAGAATTAAAATGTATAAGAAAATGATAACTACGCTCTACCGTGCTTTTGATCAACTCTGGAAATTTTGCCGACATATCACATAAAAACGTATCTTATTTATATGTCTATGTAATATATAATATACAATATAATAACAACGCTGAAGAGCCGTGTTATCTGAAATACAGTCATTAGCAAAAATGGGATGTAATTGCGCATCTCTCGCAGTTGTTAACTACGCACGTACTCGCTTATAAATCGATCTTATCACGTTCACTCCTCGTGCATGATACACGCAGCGTCGCTTGTTTTCTGATAAAACTTAATTTCGTGCTATAAATAATTTCATGTTAATAATTACTAAAGTAAATTGTAATTCTTCTATACTGCTGCACCTCGATTAGTGCGATGAGTTGAACTTTGTATTCCTCTCGCTGAAACGACTTGCGTGAAGGACTTCGATCGATCGCGGCAAAATCGTGACTTGGCCCGATACTCATCGATTTTTATATTTAAGACCTTCTTAAGTACACACCGAGAGAAAAATGTTTTGTATTTGTAACTATAATTATACATTACTATAATTGTGATTATTACTGCTATAATAATAATAATAGTAACTATGTATATAGTTGGTAACCTAAAATGATTATAATTATAGTTATTATAACCATAAAATAATTGAAATTATTATGAAAATGATTCAAGTGACTATAATTTCATAGTTATATTTTGGGACAACTATATTTTTTTTATGATATTTCAGCTATTTTATGGTTATAATAACTATAATTATATAGTCATTTTAGGTTGCCAACTATATACATTTGTTGCTAGAACTATATATATAGTTACTGTTATTATTATTATAGCAGTAGTAATCGTAATTATAGTAATATGTCATTATAGTTACAAATACCAAAGATTTTTCTCATTATCAGTACAGTCTTAAGATGTCATAAACCGATCACATCAGAGAGCAATATTAGCATCTTAAGATATTAAAAGATAACAAAGAAAATAATAATTTCAATCTGATATAAAGGCTATAGGAATCAGCGCTGGATGTATTAAGCGATAATTTTTCCAAAGATCAAATATACTATTTAATCCGCATATCAACCTTGAACGTTTCAACTCAAATTCGAGTCATCTTCAGCAATTCCATCCATCCATCAAACGCACTGCGAAGTTGATCTTTGGAAAAATTATCGCTTAATACATCCAGCGCTGACTCTTATAGCCTTTATATTAGATTGAAATTATTATTTTCTTTGTTAATTAAAGGAGTTCATAACCACTTATTGTGGCTTGATTTGTGTTTTTGTTAATTATATTAAAAGATAGTTTCGAAATAAGAGCGAACTATGAAAATCAGCCTTAGGGAAGACATACCGGTATCATTCCTCTGTTCGAGGAATGACTTTTTTTCCCAACTTCCTCAGGAGAGTCCTTTCGATCCCCTGCGTTTGCGTATCGCGGACGATCCCAACGAATAGCTTGGTTCCCTCGGGCTCTATTACTTATGCAGTACGTTGCCCGGCTTGCAACGCCACGCCGCTTGCACGACCGCTTGCTTACCCTTCGTAACGTGTACTTTATTCCTTCCAGATGCGCTCGCGCCGATAGCTACTGGCGATCCGCTCGTTTAACAGCGTAACAGCGGAGCAGCAGCGGGAGCCAGAGCGTGGTAAACGTGGAGCGAGAGAGAGAAAGGGTAGAGGCAAAAGAAAGGATTAGGACTATTAGAAGGTCCGTCGAGAAGTAGGGGATGCATAGGAATGGAATGCGACGAAAATACGTCTGCCTTCTACGAGGGTGTTGCAAGAAAAGTAAGCAATATATTTGCCGTCAAAATATTATCCCACCAATAATCCGCTCGGCAATTTTAAACACCGAACTATGCGATATATCTTCGATCGAATCCGCGCTCTCAACGTAGTCTATATTCATTTTTTTTTACTTGTTTATCAATCTATTAGGCCCAGTTTCACAACCTTAACCTTAACCTCGGTTAAGAGTTAACCGTGAATTGTGAAACTGGGCCTTAGTAGTTCAACAAAAATTGCGTACGTAAAATTATTTTCTTCGAAAATCTTTGAGGTTTAAAGTACGAAAGTCACTGAAGAAAAGTAAGTCTGGAAATAATAATCAAGCCTAAATAATTCCGAAAACTTTACAGAAATAAATTTAAGCAAATGTTCTGTTAATATAACTAAAACTGGACGCTAATTTTACTTTTCTAAATATTATCTTACTTTTCAAATTATTATCAAGCGGTTAGTCATTGTATTATTATGCTTGATAATATTTAATGAATATTATAATAATAGGCTAAACAGAATACATTCTGTAACTATTATCAGACTTTTTTCAGTGTTATTTCTCAGAATATGCGATGTGGGGAAAAAAGGTAAAGGGCAGGAATAGATTTGTAAAAAAAAAGAAATGACGCATTTTGCGATGAATGCAGGGCCGTAGAGAAAAAAACAGGGCCCGGGAGAAGAAAATTACGGGCCCCTATTTCGCGCAGGGGTATTATCTCCAACCAGGAGCGGCAGATTTAGAATTTTTCATCTAATGTAAGGAAAGAATGCAGGGAAGGAAAGACTAACTAAATATCTTCAACATGCTTGCAAGATTTTTCGTTTTCTATTTTATTTTATAGATTTGCCAGATATTTACAAGAACACATTTTTTGTAAGAAAAAAATATAACATGTGTTATATTATTTTCTATATACGTATATTATGAAATTAAGCTTAGACTAAATGCGCTTTTCGTGCTTTGGCCGATGCAAAAGCGTTAATTAATATTTTAAAATCTAACTGCCTTGCCAATGCCGATTCTAGGCAAAGAGTGCCTAATCCTGTTACACGCGTTTAACCCTTCCACCACACACCTCCTATTTCAATCATCCACCACACATGGGGTCTACTGGACCCCAATGGCTAGAGCGGCGATTGCGGCAGCAATTTTGACTATTTTAAATTGTCAAAATTCATGGATGTTCTTGAATGTATAAATAAAAAGGTAGAATAGTCGGAAAAAATTAAAAAAATTTTTAACATTGTTAAAAAAAATAGGAAATGTGAAAGAAAAAATGGAAAAAATGACCTTTTCTACTTAAAAAATCATAAGTTTTTTATTTGCCTCTGCTTCTCATCTCATAAGCAACAAACGGGGATGCTCCCCGCGTGATCTGCTTCTAGTAGTGTCGAATAACCGATAGAGGGCGCCACAAGTCTCGTTTCAAATATTAAGGTGGTCAAATCGAAGCGCGAACCGGGACTGGGGTCCCTGGGACCCCGTGTGTGGTGGAAGGGTTAAGTAGAACAGGAGCGATGAAAGTTTTTAATCCTAGACAGCACGCTAAAAGAACGCTCACCACTAGCAACAGAAACTGGAAGAGTACAAAATATTCGTAAAGCTACACAAATAATTGAAAACAGTGTTTCTAGCTCATTAGAAGTAATAGCGTTTAACAAATCAAACGGAGAGAGAGAGAGAGAGAGAGAGAGAGAGAGAGAGATTATTAGAAGTAATAGCGTTTAATAAATCAAACGGAGAGAGACCGGCTTCAAAGTTTGCTTCATAGATGTGTTTTAGATGGATTATTTCATCTATTAATTCTTTAGACACATCAACACCGTATTTCTTAATAAAATTGATAACGTCGATCCGAATATCCTCTTCATCTAATGTTGTAAATTTCTACAAAAAAGAAAACGTGTTATTCAAATCATTCATTGCAGTAAAACGATTAGAAATTCCTGCAATAACTGAATCTACAATTACATAAAAAGTATTTATTTTAAAATCGGTTTCTTCGTCAGTAATAGTTGTATTGGTGGAATCTTCATCCTCACTTTCGGAAAATGTCTTAGCTCGTTTATTTTTTCTTCTATTCATAGACAATGTTGACGAAGTACCCTTTAATCCACTTGCGACTAGTTTACATTCGCGTAAAATGGCATCCCATTGATTTCGTATTTGCTGCATATCCGAAAGTAAACTCTCAAGATTTTCAACTTCGACATCGATTGTAACATTTCTAGTCTGTAGAATGGTGCTTTTTTCATTGATGGCATTTAGAATTTTTGACCATATAGATGCCATCAAAATACATTCAAAGATCCGCTTATATCGCATTAGGCAGTTTTCTCTTATTGTTTGATTTATTCTTAGCGCTTTTGACTAATGTTTATACTAATGTTTATCGTACTTTAATTTTATAAAACATTTTCAAATGAATTTTAAATTTTAAATACCATAAACATTTATTTGATTATTTAATATTTTCTAGATTTTGCAATCAATTTTCAGAAACGCAAATAGACGAACTTTTTTCTTATTCTTAAAATATTTTGTTGATCAAAACATATTTTCTCATTTTTTACTTTCATAATACAATTTCTTTCTAAAAATTTCCGATTAAATAATAATTAATTTATTTTCCGCAATTATTCTTTAGATTATACATCAGTTGGAAGAAGTTCAAAAGTAATCTGGTAGGATTGATAAAGTTATTTTTTTATATATTATTTATATATTACATAAATTTATTTATTCGTATATAATCTATACCAATTTAGAATGTTTTTACAAAAAATAAGAAACTATGGGCGAGTTCAAGCTGGCAAAGCGGCTAGGTCTGCTTGCCGAGCGATTGAACATGGTTGGTTGGCTCCATAGGTAAGAATTAATCATGTTCAGTCGCTCAGTGATCACACAGGTTAGCTGCTTTACAAACTTGAACGCGCTTTGAAAACTATTGTTTTGAAAACAATGAGCATTTAGAAAATCGGGATTCTAAAAAAATCCGGGATTAAAAGTCGTTATATCCAGGTCATGATCGATCGTTGATCGAAAGCTTGTCCTAAATGCCGGTTCCGATAACGTTTTATTGATTCCATCGCACAACCAGCGGGACAACGAAATATCAACGTGTCGACTTGATTGCCATAATTTGGACCCTGATTTTCATTGATAATGAATGCGTTGGAGTGTCGTCTAATTTTCTTCTTCTTTTTAAAGAACGTTAAGAATCTATAAAACGTATAATAAAAGATGACCGCGAAAATAGCGAAACGCATTAGAAAAAGGGACAGAGGCTGGAGCAAAACGAGAAATTTACAAATCGCACGAAACAGATAGATGTATTACAATAATTATAGCATGCAGGGATTTGATTAATCTAATTTAATGAAAGTATAAAGGTGTTTATACTGAAAAAAAAAAGATTGACTGCTGCAGCAAATTAGATGATAAAATGTGGCATAGCATTTTTAATTGTCTGTAGCAGCTAATTTTTGGTTGCAGCAGTCATTTTTTGGTTGTGTTAGCCTATTCGCGATGTCAGTATAGGATTTTGATAGACTAACACAACTAAAAATTGGCTGCTGCAACCAATTAAAAATGCTATGCCATATTTTACCATCTAATTTCCTGCAGCAGCCAATCCTTTTTTTCAGTATATAAATCACAAATCATTCTCAAATGATTGAAGCAATCGGACAACGTTCAAATCACGTTTAAAGTACCAGTTCTCGTCGGAGCCGCTCGCTTATATAATACTAGAATTAAGTAAGCCCCCTTTTGTTTATTTATGAGGCGTAGCGAAAAAAAATTGTACTTAACTCTACATTAAATAAACACATACATACATACATACCAGTTCTCGTCTGATCACTGAAGTCAAGTAACGTTGAGCACGGTTAGTACTTGGATGGGTGACCGCTTGGGAATACCGTGTGATGTTGTCCCTCAATTTTTTTATTTTTTGCTCAAGGAAAATCCTATAAAGAAGATAATTATATGATAAAATAGTATTATTAAGAAATAACCATTGAGCCTGAGAAAAATTTTGTAATGATTTATGGGAATCTACTCTCTGAAAATTACCGGTGGTTATTTAACACTACACTATGTCTATATGATTCTCACTGTCAGTATTGTAAGAGAGGTATAGCTTTTAAAATAATTATAGATACCGTTACAGTTATTTGAAAACAAATGTGACTAGGTAGGTACAGATCTAGGTATATATTTTTTAGATATTTCAATAAAAACGTTCTTTTGTATATAAGTATATAATTATTTTTACTAATATTATAGCAGTAATAACAATAAAAATAGATCTTCTAATCATAATTCTTTTTATTATACAATTATAATCACAAATACCAAATATTTATCTCTCAGGGTATCGATTTATCTTCTGGAGATCAGTGTCATAGATTCCCCCAAAAATTATAAATCTATCGTTTTTAACGTCATAGCTATCGAAATAGCGCTATCGCGAACGTATCTTGTACAGGTAATCAAAATCCGATCGTTTCTCTAACAACGCGACAGTTTGAAAAGGAAATGAAGTATGCGTCTCTCCCTATCGGAGATAATACGACGAGGGTGCATCGCAGGAATTAGGAGGCGAGTGTATCATTGACACGCGCCTAAAACCGGTTTACTCCGCATTCGCGACGGACCGCAACGGCATTCGCTTCGCTCTTCGTCGGCAATGTTTCGTGATAACGAGGCGATTCTTCGTAGCTGTATGGGCGATTTAATAGAAGCAGCGATTAGAAAGAGGGATTGCCTACGAAGGCACGTATGCGGTGTCTGTTATATCGAGATGCGCGCGAGAGAAGCTAACCGCGCGAAGTCGATCCGCCACGCCGACCGCCAAACGCTCATAAAACGCCAAATCGAATGGCCGGAGGGAATCGTAAAGCCTCGACGGGCCCGGTAGCAAGAGATTAAATATAACTTTTTACGATGAGAACTGCGGGAGACCTGAAAGCGAAAGCCCATGGGGATGCTGTGTATCGGGACCATTTTCGAGCGTCGCACTCGTACGAGATGTCCCTCGCAAGGCAAGAATTGGTGGCGTGTATGAAGAAAAAAAATCAGTGAAAGAGATGCGATTTCAAAGTTGCAATTCGTGCTACAACTTTGTAATCTCATGGGGCGAGAGTATAATAGCCGTCGTATTATTTACGAGTAGCGATTATTGGACTTCTTCATGATAAAGCGTCCTCTTTCCCATTCGCTCGAGGTTGCGACACGATCCTCGAAGAGGATTCCCAAGAATCTCAAATGCAACGTATCTATAGAGAATGCAGTTAGGTAACGAGGACATATTATCTCTTAATTTATCTCCCAGCTCGAAGAGAGAGGAAGATAGATAAACCGATAAGTTTCTTTATTAACTATACGGCCGGACGTAAACAGTTCTATCATGATAGCAAAAGTTCTTCACGGCGTCTTAGTTATATAGGCCTATCTACGTAAAGCCCCTAATTGTAAAACCTTGTGTCCTCAATGATGAAAATATAAATATAATAATAATTATATTTATAATTCTATATAGCAAAAAGGATTTATGGTTATCCTCGAAAACAACTGTAATTTTATAGTTCTATAACTACAGTTTTATATATGTATTTATAACTTTGTTTATTAAAAGGGGTACATAGTTGATTAAAAAATGACTGTAATTTATAATCGCTTTCGGGGACAACTACATACAATATTCTTTTTAGTAAAACTACAAATCTATAACCCTAACAACACAGACCTCCAGGGAACGTCCTGAGGACGTCCGTACGTCCTTCGAACATCCTAAGGACATCCTCAGGATGTATCCCGGATAAAGTGTGTTATTAGGGAACTTTCAAAACTATAAATATAAATTTATGCACATATATGTATGTATAATAATACTTATTACCATTATAGCAATAATAACTATAAAAATGGGGCCCTCAATCATAATTATTTACATGCAATCACAGATATTAATAACTTGTCAGATATGCGTGGGCACAATTAAGGCTTAAAAGTGATCTACGGCACTTTCGTGAGTGAAACAATAGTGACTGGCCTGAATAATATAAAAATACCTGCGTTTTAATTAACATGAGATGGAGTCAATTACAACTTTATGTAATGTATACAATATTATCTTAAAGCAGAATAATTTGTTCTATCTACGTTGTTCCGCGTGCCTCGCGCATCTTGTAATACAGGCAGCGATAGAAATCGAAAGAGATAAGAATCGCTGGTGTTTGGAATTCTTGTTAAATTTCGTTTACGATTCGTGAACATCGCCACATTGCCGGAACGCGAGTGCCCTCGTTGTTCGCGGGCTCTTAACGATGATTAATCTCAGCGGAGGGTGCGCGTACGACAACACGCACGTTACCCGAGACCCGCCGCTATTTTGACACGCGATATACATTTTCGGGATGGAGAAATGGGTGGCTCACAGAGTGCTGCTTGCATCGCGACGATTCACTCGAAAATGACGGACGAAGGAATCTCTCACCCCCATCTTTACTTTTATTCGTGCGAGCGTGTTCAACTTGCGAGCTTTGCAAAGCAGTCGCAGCTGCATCGCGCGCGCCTCTCGTCGTATTTCGGGAAGGGAAACAAGCCGCGCAGCAATCCACAAATTCTCGCACGAGGAGCGCATAAATTTCCGAGTAACCAAACGATTATGCCGCTCGGGTAATCGCCAGCAGCTTGAATTGCGTATACAGTCCAATCTTGACTCGGTACATTACGCTTTTCAGAGTACATTACACCTCGGTGGTTGAATTGATAAAAGATACCTGTCACAAAATAAAGGAAATTCGGATTCAAATTCTAGCTGGGATATTTTTTGTAATAAATTTTCTATAATGTGTTTTAAAGATGCTCATTAGTATCAGTATCATTAAATTTCTTGTCAATTTAGGTATAAAAATATTAATAAAAGGACATTAAGAGTCGCCAAAGTAGGTTACAATGCCTTTAGAGTAAGCATTTTTATTACAAAAGAAAAAGAAAATCTAGTGAGCTATATATTTACTGATTGTCTTTGATCGCAATTAACAATCTTCTTAATTTCATTTACGTTTCGGCTCTCGGTTCGAGCCATCTTCAGAATTCAACTTAATACTACGGTAGATAACGAAAACGCTCGCATTTCAGTGAGTCCATCCAAAGCGTATGTCATCTGTTCTCAATCGATTGCATAATTCGTTGGATAGATGTTCACTGTAGAGAATAAGAATTAGATTTATGGAACATTACACATTTCCACGGTACCTTACATTCCAACACATTCAGAAAAATTTAAAAGAATCAAATGTGACGACATCAGAGTATCTTTTCGTAGTCCGAATAAAATCAATAAATATATCAAAGTACAGAAAGACCCACGGCCCAAAGACTCTAAAAATAATGTAGTTTACGAAATTGAGTGTAAAGATTGTGCAGCAACGTACGTGGGACAGACGGGCAGACAGTTGAAAACAAGAATTGCAGAACATAAAAATCACATCAGGCGAAACACAACAAATCGATCAGTTATTACCGAGCATAGGCTGGAACACAACCATGACTTTCAATGGGACAACGTAAGAATCTTAGATAAAGAGCCGTGTTATATGAAACGCTTGATATCAGAGATGATTAACATCAAGAAACAGACGAATAGCCTGAATTTACAAACAGACACTGAAGGACTCCACAAAGCGTACATACCAATAATAAATAAGTTATAACATTTACTAAGCTGTTAGCGATCAGTACATCGACGAGTCACATTGCGTGCGGACGTGTCTTTCTGTACAGATGTTAAAATTACAAAATAAAAGAATATGGAGAGGAAGGATATGAACTATAACGTTGTGAACAATGCAATATCTTCGCAAGCGATAGAATGATTTATAGTGAAGTGTGCCTGTTTAAAGGTATGTCATCTAACTATGCAATACGTGGAAATGTGTAATGTTCCATAAATCTAATTCTTATTCTCTACAGTGAACATCTATCCAACGAATTATGCAATCGATTGAGAACAGATGACATACGCTTTGGATGGACTCACTGAAATGCGAGCGTTTTCGTTATCTACCGTAGTATTAAGTTGAATTCTGAAGATGGCTCGAACCGAGAGCCGAAACGTAAATGAAATTAAGAAGATTGTTAATTGCGATCAAAGACAATCAGTAAATATATAGCTCACTAGATTTTCTTTTTCTTTTGTAATAAAAATGCTTACTCTAAAGGCATTGTAACCTACTTTGGCGACTCTTAATGTCCTTTTATTAATATTTTTATACCTTTATTGAAGAGTCATTTACTATTTATATTTTTATCTTGTCAATTTAAGGTTTCTATCTATTTACAGTCATCTTGCATTGTGATGTCAGAACAGAACAATATAAAAAGAAGATTCTTATAAACTATATTAAAATGTGAATATTTTTAATAAAACAACATTTGCAGGAGATAAAATAGAGTTGTATACTGAAAACTCCTTTTGTATTCCAACAATCGATAAATAATCATATATTTGAAATTGAATTATGAAACAAACTATACGACAGCTGTCGAATTAAAGTAAATATGATTTTATTCTTATTTTACAATAAAAGAATTTTCGGTATATTATACAAAATATGTCTACTCTATCAAATGCAAATATTGTTTTGTTGTCAAATATTTCTATTTTAATATATTTTGAAAGAAATTTCATTATGTATTTTTTCACTTTTGATGTCACAACTGAAAATTTATTAAAAATTAAATATGAAAACAAGGCATGTAAGAGTCAATACCAACGCACAATATTAAAAAATAATCAGAATTCTATTACATTACATTAAATAACATTACATAAATTCCATTGCAAAATATTACATGTTTCGGTCTTTATATTAGACCCTCTTCAGATATATGTTAAATATAAAATTATTACACTACTTCGAAAACGCTGAATAAAATTCAATAGTAAATCACGTCAACGAATGAACATAAACCAAAGGAATCGAAATTGCTTGACAAAAGGTTGGATGGCCGATTGAACAGAATTTCTTGATGTTCATTATACGTCAACAATTTATAAATTCGAAGATAAAATATTCATAAGCTTCTTGTCAGTCAGTGTCATAGCAAATAATAATTAATATTAGTCATAATGTAAAATCACAGAGTCCAATTCCATTAAATTATATTTTTCAATAATAGACAATCAAAGTATAAAAATTGTAGAGAGTGAAAATTTATTATAAGCAAAGATATACGTGCAAATTTTTCACAGAATTTTTCATATAATTTTTCAGAATTTTTATATAATTTTTCAGAATTTCTACATCATTTTATAACTTTCTCATATTTTTTATACGAATTGGAACGTTTCTTAGAAAATCTTCAATTTTTCTTGAAAATTTTTCATATATGTTAATTATAAAATATCATAATATTTATAAGATTTTTTGCAAGTGTAATTTCTGAAATGTTATAAACTCTAAAAAATTAAAAAAATATTTTTTTTAAATCATGGGATAAGAAATTTCAGAATATTTTAGAATTCACTTTTATGAAAAATTCTGAAAGAAGATGTAAACTTTTCGAATATTTCTGAAAAATATTCCAATTCATATAAAAATTTTCAGCAGGGAGAACATGAGCAGCGCCATCCGTGTGTAAAATTTATCGATAAAAATGAGAGAAAGATAGGATGCGAAGACGGCTAGTCTTTTTCTATTCAACTAATCGTATAATCGTAATATGTTATAAAGAGAAGAAGATTGGCTGTGTCTTCACGCTTCTAATTCTCTTTCATTTTTGTTGAGCATATTCGATATACTATTAGTTACGGATGGCGCAGTTCATGCTCTGTCTCGTTGTGAGTGATTAGGATATCATATTTAGCCGTATAATTTGTGATATTACTCCAACTTCAGTTAAGAATTATTTCAAGATCAACAAATAATTGACGCGCAGTTTGCTCGAACTAGAAATTGTAAATTTTATACAAAAATATAAGGCATCAAGATCTGCTTTAGCTTATTTATGTTATTTATGCTTTTTTCAACCTTGAATAAATTTGGAAAGTTTTCCCTAATAAGAATTCGCCGTCCGGTCGCGCGTCATCTTCGCCGCAACTTCTTAATCCTCGTCATTAAATTGGCAATTAGCGTCATGCAATAACGTCGTCAACGTGCTTAAGGTAGTAATTAAGAGATGTCTCCTCTCTCTGCATGCAGTCGTAAAAACGCTTCCCGCCATCGGCGGCGGTTACTTTAAAAGGACCGCGCTGTGATTCGTAACACGTTGCGACCGTACGTAATACGCTCAGCCATCACCGGATGCGATCGGTCCCGCTACCGGAAGCGATGTGCCTTTCTACCGTTTGTGCACGCGTGTTTGGCGTGCGTTATTTGGCAACTATAGAACGATAAATCCATTTGCCAATTTATACTTTGTCTTATAACGTCGCTCCTGAATACGCGTCAATTAAAACATTTTTAAAAAATTTATTTCCTTTAGGATAGATCGAGGCGAATCGAATCACAGAGCGAATCGGATCAATGTAAATTTTAAGACAGCTAGTCATTATTTTTATTATTTTTTTTTGTCTCAAACGAGATGTTTTTGAAACAAAAAAGTAATAAAATTAACTACAAATATCGTCTCGGTCTATCCTAGAAGAAATAAATTTTAAAATATATATGTTCGCCCTCTGTGATCCGATTCGTCTTGATTTACTCTACTTTTTAAATTTCTTGAGGTAAAATCTCACTCCAAAAGAGTGAAAATACTATCACTATTAAAAGAATGAAAATATTTGTACTTTTGAATAAGAGTGGTAGATTTTCTCTTTTTTTTTTTTTTAGAGTAAGGTTTTACTTTTTTGGAGTGAGTTTTGCTTTAAAGGAAAGAAATCTCACTCCTTTTTTGGAGTGAATCACATCTAAAAAGAGTGAAAACTAATTCTAAAAGGAGTGAAAATCTTTAATCTGCCACTCTTGCATTCAAGAATGCAAATGTTTTCACTCTTTTTCAATAGTGACAGTATTTTTACTCTTTTGGAGTGAGATTTTTTACTCCAAGAAATTTAGAATAATAACTTTGATTAAATGCAATATTTTAAATATAATTTTGATATTCCAAAAATATCGCGAGTCAAGCGGCCGTGGGCAATTACAGATTAATGAATGTGTGATCTTACGAGTGAACAGGCACTTGCTTATTTCACCGAGAAATGACGTCAAAAAGCATCGCATGACGCGCGCGGTGCGACGAAAGAACGCAAGCGACACGTGCGAGGAAGTGAACCAAATGCAGCGGTGTAATAATTTTCCTGGTGATCATTAGTGTCACGAAACGACGCAATAATAGTATAATTAACTTAGACAGGATTTTTCTGAGGGTTAATTTTGCGCGAGAATCTTGTTCACGCGTCTCCGTGTCTCCGTTAATCGGACCGCCCGGTGCTCAAACACGATGGGCTAATTACAGGTGTCGAGCTAATTAACCGGCGTTGTCACGAGCGCGCTATTTATGCCGTACACGTCGACCAGCCAAGTCCGCCAATGTCCGTCATCGGCCCATCTAATGGCGAACGAATAACAGTATTTTTCTTGCTTGCAGCCCCTGGCACCCGCGAAAGGAGAACAGTTATGCGCTTCTCCTATGGCGAGCTTAACAGGATGCACCGCGAGTGACGGCGACGGGAAAGCCGCGGACGTGGTGTGCATCGAGCGAGAAGCGCGTACTTTGCGTCGCCGGCCTGGTGAGTCGTACATATCTTTGTTGTATATATCTGGTGTTTATATACATCTCTATATTTTGTGTGATGACCGCAATTGAATTTTTGATAAAAATATGTAATATTTGTATATCGATCGAAGCCGAAAGTCACTTATAAGGCTTCTGACTATTTACTATGTATGCTTAAATTGATAACGAAAACATATAACAAAAATGTTTGATAAATATATTAAAACAAATCTTTTTTCTTAAAAAAAAAAGTAAATTTTTATATTTTTCTATTAATTTGACAACTGTCACATAACTTGCATTATTCATCGAGAGAAAAACTTTTTGGTATTTATAACTATATAATTACATATTACTATAATTATGATTGACTACTATAGTATAAGTAATAATAATTATGTATAGTTTTATCAACTAATATATATAATTGGCAATAAAAAAATGACTATAATTATAATTATTATAACCATAAAAATGGTTGAAATTACCATAAAAAATGTAGTTATTTGAATCATTTTTTATGGTAATTTCAACCGTTTTTATGGTTATAATAACTATAATTTTTTTTTTGAGTCATTTTTTATTTTCAACTATATATATTGGTTGTAGAACTATACATATAAATTATTACTAATATAGTAGTCGTAATCATGATTATAGTAAAATAGTTAATTATAGTGATTATATAGTGTTATATTATAGTTATAAATATTACCATTATAGTTATAAATATTAACGAAGGACATTATATAAATTTATTGCGAGCTAAAGGTACAAAATGGACACCTAAAAATTTAAAAATTGAAATATGTAAGTGGCCTTGAAATGTTAAAAGCGCATATATATTTTTCTTAGAACAACAAATCTAAACAAGTAAATTATCAATAAATGAGTTAAACCAATACAATATGACTTAATATTAAATAAATATAAATTTACAAAATAACAATTTTTTAAATAATCTGTATTCATTTTTAGAAGATTTAAATTCTACATTATTACATTTTTTTCAAGAATTTACAAAAAGCAATGAAATCTCTAAAAAAATCTTTTTAAAAAAAGAAAAAATATATGCCAAGTGCATAAAAAAGATATTGAATCCATTCTTCTTAATAAAAAACGGATATGAAATAAATGTAATTAGCCAAGTATCATTACGCAAGACACATAAGATAGATTAAAAGTAACTAAAATTGTCAATATATTAATATAAAATTGTCAATGGATTATAGTGAAGAAAAAACTTGGCATGCCCAGGTAGCATTAATTGTTATACTTTTATGAATATATTATTTCAACTCAGTATTTACATTATAAATTAAAATATATAGTGACATAATTTGTAGGGCATGAAAATATACTCACAAATAAGAGACGTAATATAAATTATGCAGAAAAATATGTAATAATATTGATAATATATAGACATAGAAACATTATAGATAACGAATTTACAAGATTAGTAAGCAATTATTAACAACTCCTCTTCTTTGTTAAACTATTATTTTCATCTATGCGTATATCTGCAGAATATTGTATGTAATAACTTTTTTATTAATTCGTATTGAAAATAATTTCCGTACTATGAAAACATATTGGTCCTAGAATATTGCGTCCTAGTGCGAGAGCACTAATTGTAAGTTTTTTCTTCACTATAATCCATTGACAATTTTAGTTACTTTCAATCTATCTTATATGGTATGTCATGTGTAATGAAATACTTGGCTAATTATATTTATTTCATATCCGTTTTTTATTAAATCCGTTTTTCATATCGTTTTTTATTAAAAAGAATGTATTCAATATCTTTTTTATGCACTTGGCGTATATTTTTTCTTTTTTTAAAAAGGTATTTTTAGGTAGTAATTATAGTTATAAAAATGAAAAAGTTTTTCTCTCAGTGTTTAATTAGATTCCGTTCAATTATAAATATATATATATATAAATTATATATATATATATATAGTTATTTATTTATTACTACAACACAAGAAAAATATTCAGTATTTTATAAATCTATTTTATATCGATTGCAAATATTGTTTTAAAAATATTTACATTTTAATGCAAATTTGCAAAAATTAAAATATATGTCCAAAGTTTAAAATGTTATAATGTAATATTAAAAAATAAAATATAAACCATAATTCTACCGACGATAATTCTTCTTTCGAGACGATCACAAAAACGTATGAGTACTCTAGGCACTATTAGAGCATTTTTCTATTCTCTTGGCACAATGTAAGAATTTTTTAACTCTCTCTCTCTCTCTCTCTCTCTATTTATTTTCTCACTCTTCTTACAATTTAAGAAGTTAGCAGTAAGTAAACAGTAACTTTGTCAGGAGATTAAATTTTCGAACTTAGATTATCGAATTTACAAGATTATCTCGTATGAAAACTATTTTGGTATTTGTCATTAAATGATAATTTATAAATATGGATAATTTATAAATATTCAATGGTCGAAATGGAAGTTCGACCATTGAATTGATATCGTTCTATATTTTTCCGCGCGCAGGCGAGTCTTCGTAAAAAAATTAACATAACACGTTTGGGTACCCGGTAGTGATCAATGAAAACTCGCCTAACTATAATGCCCGGATTACGCAGAGAGTGCCTACAATGGCTGCATTATAGTTATTGCTGTAAGAGTACGGATGCTGATGACAGCATTACCGTGATTGCCAGTTAACATAATGACCATCGCTGACCAGCGCGTCTATCAGTAACGCGTACGTACGAACTTTCTGGACACGAGGTCGACGACCCTTGACCTCGTACAAACTAGATATGAGCTAGTTATTTCCTGAAAAGGAGAAACAATTGGCAATCGGCACGTCCCGAACAGGGACTTGATCGCATTGTCAGGGGAATAGAATAATGCTTGTGCTCAGTTCTGCACTCTCGACGCTCTCGCTGCCGACAGCGATGTTGCGCTCGGTTCGAAAGGAAAATTTTTGTCGGATTATGCTTTATAGTTTCTGATATGTTACATTACTTTAAACTTCGCGCGAATGCGCTCTTTAATTCTTGCAATTTTTAATATCGTTTTCTTACGCTTATGTACGATATTTAATTAAAAAATGTTATCGCAATGAACTTTGAAAGAAAAAAATGGTTGCAATTACTATAATTTAACTATAATTTAAAATCAATTTCAGTGCCAGCTATGTATATATTTGTTTGATAGAACTATATAAACAATTATTTCTACTCTAACATTATAGCAGTAATAATTAAGTCATACTCCACAACAACGACGATAATAATAATAACGATAATAACACAGGCCCACAAAAAAAGTATCCTGTGCTGTGGTGAAGACCCAGCTATTCTTATGTAGTTTGAGTCGCTGAATACGAATCTGTCATCAAAATAGGATTATTCAGGGTAAATTTTCAACCTAGAGCGAAAAAATGGGTCAAAAATGGGAAAAATGGGTCATTTTTTCGCTCTAGATTGAAAATTTACCCCGGACGGTCCTATTTTGATGTCAGATTCGTATTCAGCGACTCAAAATACATAAAAATAGCTGGGTCTCCACCCCAGCATAGGAAACTTCTTTTTGTGAGCCTGTGTAATTACGTTTCTTGAAGCAAAATTCCCAAATTCGAACTTTACGTCGCAGTACCTCCGCTCGTAGGGCAAATAGATGAAAAATAAAAACACTTATTAAACAAGTACAATAAGACGAAGATTGATTCCTTGTACAAAAATAAACCGAAAGTACACAATAAATTTTTTTGTCTAAGGCTTTGTTTCCAAGAAAATTAAGTTTGAAAATCATGTCGAGTATGCATGCACTTAATAAAAATATGTAAAAAGACACTGTAAACGTTATCATGTTTACATACTGTCTACGCAGCAGGATTAAAGGAAATGTGATAGAAATAGTTAATTCAAATAATTGACGAAGTTAATCACGATTGGCAGGATTTAGAAAGAATGTAACAAATAATTAATTCACAAATATGATAAATATTTAATAATTCAAATCCAAGCTATTAATGGAGCCTATTCAGAATGGGATTAGTCGTTATTGAAATCTGATAATCTTGGGTGCTTACAATTTGTCGGCTTGTGATAATTTATATAAATACACGGTTTGTTTTCGGGGTCACTCTAATCAATTACTGATTTGACTCAATACTCGAGAGACATTACTATATTTTCTGATAAAGATTGAGCTCCTAATCATAATTATTTTATTATTCAATTATAGTTACAAATGTCACTGATTTTTTCTTAGTAAATTATCCGAAAGAACATAACTCACTGGAAAAATTGCGAGGCTACATTGCCAATAATTATAATATAATTACCATCTATTAACGTAGGATGAATAATTGATAAGCAACATTAATATAACTGCGTAAAATTAATAATTATATATGCTCGCCTAGCGGTCGATGATGTATAATTACACGTTTTCATAATCCGACATTACCTCGAACGGCTCATCTGTTGTGATGTCTCTTTAAAAATTATCTTTCAGCTTTTACCGCTAGCTCTTCCGAAAGGAGGTTAACATGATCTTCGATGTAACCAGCATTAACAAGCGAAACGGTTTCATGCCCGGCCACGGGAGATATTCGCGAGAGTGCAAATTGGACGATGAGACCCGCGCGCACTCGAAATAAATAAATATCATGGGGGGCGAGTTATGTGATGCGGGTATCGTGGAAATCAACTGTGGTCATCTCTCGAACAAACTCGCATGAGTCTTTATATTTTTTTCCACTGTCTCTCTCGGTTATTCGATGAACGAGGCACTCGTCAAAATCGATCGCGACAGCCTTGCAAAGTGAAAATTCGAACGAGAACTGGGTTTCATTCATTGGCGGATCCACGAGGGGGAGAATAGGGGCCATCTGCCCCCTCCCCCCTTAAAATTTCCTTTTTTAAAAATATTGATAGAAAATATGTTACATAGATTTTTAATTTCCGAAATGCATAATCATAATGATATTAAAAATATTGATATTAAAAATATTTTTTTATTTAAGAAACTCCTAGATATGTATAAGAAACGTAGATTCCATTATATTATTCTTCTTTTGTGTCAATATTGTATAATTTTAAAACGTTTTATGAATTATACATTTAAATAATATTTTTTCAGCGTAATAATTTGATATTTTATTTTTTCATATTTGACCTTAAAAAAATTCACTTGCGACGTACCAATGGCCTCTTCTTTGACAAATTTCTGGATCCGCCAATGGCTTTACTGTAATACAGAGTATTGAGTGTTTAATTATATAATTTATTGATTATTAGTACGAAATTATTTGCTGGCAAAGATTCAATTATTTGTCACGATATCTCAGTTGTGCGCTATTATGTAAGATTTTATTTTTTGGAACAAGTTTGCCGGTGCCGCGATGTCGTGTTCGCAGACCGAGCTTTTTCCGGTCTGGCTGATACTCGTTTACATCTTGCGTTTACATTTCGCTTGTCGACAGTGTACACGTGGTCACTGTTTCGCACGTGCCACGATGTAAACGCGCTGTCACGGCTGAGTCCATCGCGATAATCGAGTGGTCGATCTTGTTTCAATTGGAAAATAGATCAATAAGATCGAAGTACCGTGTATTGTGTGAGTATTGATCTGGGATTACAGAGTTCTACTTTGTCATATCTAACCAATTTAATCATTTAGATGTGACATATATAGACTAATATGTAATATCTATGACATTGATGAAAAGTAATTGTGAGATTTTTTAGAAGATTATTCTCTATAATAATAATAGTCTTGTTTTATCAGTTATTAATAGGAACATAGTATTAAAAAAATGTGAGATAGCATGAATCGGAATAATTTTTTGAGATACTCTCCAGGTCAAAGTTTGAAAATTTAAAAAATTGACATCTTGGGATTACTCAAACATAAAAATGTTTTTTTTAAACAGTAATTCTTTAGATCCAGTAATAAGTTATTGAATCTAAATTATTAAAAAAAAATTGTTATCGATATTTGAATAAGTAATCCTAAAAATATCAATTTTTAAAAAGTCTCCAAACGTTTGGTCTAGAGTGTATATTAAAATGGAATAGGAAAATGATTGTAATTAAAAACCTCTGGAAATATTGTGATATTTTTGAGATTGATATTGCTGATATAAAACACTTATTCTGTATACGGCGAAATAACTGCTCGACATGTTATAATCTCGTGACACGCTAACGATAACGGCCACACTGCGTTGTAATAGACTCCGTAAAATGCAGACTCTCTTTTTTACGTATCCGTGGCACGCTGCTTTCTTAGCCGTGTCTCCAGTAACAAATTCAGCTTCCCTCCTTTTTCTTAACCCTTCTTTTTTCTCGAGCGAGAACGAGGTACAGCAGTGCGGCGCGCGCGACGCGCTCCAAAAATACATCGCGCCGGAATATGAAACCAGAAGTAACCAGTGGCAAGGGCCGGCTCCGGCATCTGGCACGACCGACAAAATATAATAACATAGCGCGCGTGCACACTGCGTGTACCGCGCACGCACTCACGCACGCACGATAACCCGCTCCTGGATAATCTCGAGGATCGTGCGTGCGATCGGTGACGACGATTTTTTTCCACATCCTTCTTGACGTGTTAACAGTTTTTTTTAACGAAGCTTCGTGAAAAAATTTTCTTAATTTTAACAACAAGATTGTTGATGTATTATTTACTTCTTTTTTCTTACATGGAAAGAACGATTTTGCTGAAGTATCAGAAACTTCGGCTAGATACACATCTAAAAATAATTTTGCTCAACCATCAAAATAATATATGTAAGAAATAAATAATATTAATTAAAATAATTAAGTCAAAATAATCATGTAGTTCAAGCTAGTTGCTAGAATGTCAAAACTTTTTGTGGCATTGCTTCCCAGTGAGAAATGACGATGAAATTGAGTTTCTCCAATTTCTCTAGGTTTAGTCCGTTCGACTACGGCCATGAACGTGAAAACGACCGATGAAAATAAACGCGATATCTCACCAGTGGACGTGGTATCATAGATTTGGAAGGCATTTATTGCGCGAACTGTACATAATTATTTTTATAGTCTAACAAAATTATTATTAAATCAATATCTATAATATAGCTAAATTTTAAGATACTTCAGTAAAACCATTTTTTCCATGCAATTCCCCATTTCAGAAACTTGTTTCGTATTTGCATTATCGAGATATTTATTAGTCGAAATTAAGTTCGGATTGTCAACGACCAACTTACGTGTAGTGTCGAAATATAAACGAATGTCTATTCTGGACTCGAACGAATCCGTGCGTTCCGCGAGTCGATTCGACGTGCTCGTCTGGCGTGCACGCTTCCGGGATGTTGCCGAAGGATATCGCCTTCCATCTCAGTACTTTTTTATCTTCCTTGTACACGCGACACCTACGGGAACGAGCTTCCGGATGAAAGCGTGATCGCATTTCTGCATCGAGCTGAGAGAGGATCCACCGAGGTTACAAAAATACGGTCGACATAATCCCAACTCGAAATAGACGACTTAACGTGTTACAATCGCATTAGTCATTTCTCTAGTCTAGAATTAGCAATAAAATAAGAAGAAAGATTTAAGGAAGCAGAATCCTTCGACATCTAATTTATGGCATGCGATCCACATTCCTTTATATAATTTACACTCTTGAAGATCGATATTAACCACATTAAAGTTACTAATGCCATATAGACTCGCACGAAGACCGACGTCGAACTAAAAATAATAAAAAACGATGAACGATTCGGTTCAAGAGTAGCGCAAAAGTAGCCGCGGTTGGCTCGTAAAATCTCATTTCCTTGACGGTATTATACCGCTAATTGCTAGGAAATCCGGGAAGCCGTTTGCAGGTAAACCCGGCAAAAAGCCGTTCCCGCGAAAGCAAGTAACAAGACCAGAAAACATCTACGATGACCAATTCGTTCGCGTATGTCGGCCACGCCATTGTTATATGGCTATTCGCATCGCGGAAACTACGGGGGAACGGCTAGAATTATAGCTGTAAATCAATCTCCGCGGTCGTTAACGTGGATTCCGTGATTCTAATGAGTAAAACGAAATGAATGTATTACATATGTATTTCTAATTGCGTTTCTGCTAAAGAATACCTCGTCTCGAGGCGCAAATAATATCATTTAATAAATGGATTCTAAGAACATATTATTAAGCATGTTGGAGTATGTGAACAAACCTAAAGATTTGATATCAATAACTAACGCCAAATTATAATCCTATTGCATTACACTGATTAGGAGAAAAAATTTTGGTATTTGTAACTATAATTACATGTTACCATAAGTATGATTATTACTGCTATAATGTTGATAATTATAATTCTATGTATAGTTTTGGCAACAAATATATAGCTGATAACCGAAAATGACTATATATATTGGGTATGGGAATAAGTTTCCGCCCTTTTTGAAAAGAAAAAGATGTGTTTATTTAAACAAATCTATATAAGTGAGTTTATTTAAAGTATGCTCCTTCGGAAGCGACAACTTTTTCCCACTTTTCCGGTAATAAACGGATTCCTCGAATGAAAAAATTTGGTTCTTTTGAAGCGATCCATTCATCAAGCCATTTTTTGATATCTTCATAAGAATTGAATCGTTCTCCAGAAAGGGCCGACTGCATGGATCGGAACAAATGGAAATCTGAAGGAGCAATGTCCGGTGAATACGGCGGGTGGGGCAAAATTTCCCACTTTACTCCTTCCAAGTATTTCTTGACCGGTTTTGCAACGTGTGGCCTAGCATTGTCATGTAACAGAATCAGCTTGTTGGATCTATCAACATTTAACTCTTTTGACAACCCATCGAGCGATAAACATGAATCTTCTTCGAGTAATGCTTACAATTCTGCATCTTCAAATTTTTTCGGTGCACCTTCGCGTTCTTTGTCACGCACGTCAAAATCACCACTGTTGAATCGCCGAAACCATTCTTTACAACTGGTTTTCGATGGAGCATGCTCACCGTAAACATCTACGAGCAAACGATGCGATTCTGCAGCACTTTCCTTTAAAATAAAATAATGGAGTAAAACTTCCCGCAAATGTTGCTTTTTTGAAATAAATTCCGACATCTTCAACGTAAAAAAATTACTCTTTTTTACGCTTCGAACGAATGCCAACTATTGGGCACAAAAGTTTGAACACAAATCTTTCAAACACATGTGTTGCCGTTCTATCAAACACACAAGCAATGCTACTAACGACATCTTTCTCCAATGGGCGGAAACTTATTCCCATACCCAATATATATAATTATAGTTATTATTACTATGAAAATGGTGGCAATTACTGTAAATTATAGTTAAATTATATGTTGCCTGTATGTTTTGCATTTTTTTTACAGTGAATAATGAAATAATAATGCAATGCACTACTTATATGTATTAATATAATATAGTTAATTGTTTGAACAATAATCGTTTAAACAAATTATATTTAATAATTTTGATTTTAAATTTAAAATCAGCGATCTGCTAAACCATTAGATGCAAGTGATTATTCAAATTGCATAAGCGGTCCTCAAAGTGTTACATTTATCTACGGATTTAAGTTTCTTCTTTTTTATTATAATTGTTATTCTTGTATATAGTAGCCAATATAATAGGTGACTTATAGATTTTTTTGTGACTAAAAACGAATCCCTAAATGAAATTAATCTATATTATTTCACGTTTTTGAATCCAAAAATGCCATTTGCGGCACTTTTTTATTTAATTTTTTCAAAAACGTAATGTGATAAAGCAAAATGTAATTGTTGATCATTCGCGATTTCAGGGTCTGAAAGTTTTGAGTACTGAAACGACATACGGTTTTGAATATTGAAATGTGATTGAGATACAATCACAGATCCGTATCTTAGGCTCTCTTCGTGCAATGCGATGGCGTGACTCGAAGCAATACAATTGCAGCATGGAGCCACGACTTCGCGCTCGAGTGGTCATGCGGATCAACGTTACGATGGATCAACGAAGCGTTATCGATTACTCACGAATCCTCGAGTAGCCGTGATCGTCTAGTGGTTAGGACCCTACGTTGTGGCCGTAGTAACCCAGGTTCGAATCCTGGTCACGGCAATGTTTCTCAAACGAAGGGGATTTAAAAAATTTTTTTTAATTTAGGCTGACGCTATTTTGAAGCGTTACTATTTCTCATGTAACTTATTGAAAACTCTACACACTGGAAAACTAGACTATGTGATTTATTTAATATACAGGGTGTTTCTTAAAGTGTGCCCACGAATCATATAGCGCTCTATTCCTGATAAAAAACTGAGTCGAAAAAGTCCTCTACTATTTTAGAACTTTCGTAATAGTTAACGATTGGGCGGCCGGATATGCGTTTATTCGGTAATCTTTAGAATAATATTTAGAGTAATATTTAGATATTAGAGTAATAAAAAAAATAATATAATATATAAATAATATAATAAAAAATAAATTTTAAAAATCAATTGCGAAAATTGTAACATTGTAGAAGACCTTTTGACTCAGTTTTTGATCAGAAATAGCGCTATATGATTCGTGGGCGGACTTTAAGAAACATCCTGCGTATATATATTTGTCTGAATGATCGATATGTTTACATTTATATAATTTAAGGCTGAATCTATTTTTTATGTAATTAATTATCTATGAAAACGTGTGTGCGATGAGAAATTTTACAATAATTCAGTTTTTAAGAAAAACGCACATAGCTGTACAGCACAAATAAGAGAGATCCTCTCCTCCAAGTTCAAATACTGCTCGTACTGTCGTTGTAGATTTTGTTAGTGCAACGTGTCTTAAATCATATGAATTCAATATTTGATTTTCACAGGTTGATTAATTAAAAAAAATTTGTTTCGTAATTTATTCTACTTCGCCATTTTCTCATATTGAACAGAAATAAATTCGAGCATATCACGACCACTTAGAGAAAAAGTTACGGTAGCTATAACCGAATAATTGTAATAATTTTCGTCCATCAATACAAAAGGGTTATAGGAACTATAGTACTATGAAAGTGACATATGTAGTTGCTCCATCCTTAGAAATGGCATTTGTTACATAGATGTTACAACCATAATGATTATATGTCCAGCTACGGTTCCGGTAGCATATTGCGGACATTATATTAACCAGGATTGATCATGTAACTTTTTTCCTAGGGCAGAAATGTGAAAATTTTTTGAATATATATATATACATATATATATATACAATAATAAATAATAAATAATTACATAAATTCTATTTTAATTTATTTGAAATCGTACGAATATGGTAATTAATAAATGATAGGTAAATGTATGAGTAAAAGAGAAACGTCGTATTAACGTGTTCTCACTCATAAGCTGAAAACAGACAATCCACTCAATCAAAAATATACATAGCGGAAAAATGAGTATTAAAAACGGACGATTCACTCAAAAATACTGATAATTATACTCTCGTATACGTTTGTCGTTCATCAACAGAAAAACGAGTATTGAAAACGGACAATCTCCTCAAAAATACTCATTGCGTACTCGTGTATACTCACTATCGTTCCTTCATGATACACTGTGAGTGCTTGCGAGTGCAAGAAACGGGCAAGA
Organism: Trachymyrmex cornetzi; assembly: GCF_001594075.2. Lineage (NCBI taxonomy): Eukaryota > Metazoa > Arthropoda > Insecta > Hymenoptera > Formicidae > Trachymyrmex > Trachymyrmex cornetzi. Next base: position 244,784 of record NW_017297981.1, read on the forward strand.
ACGGGCTAAAAACGGTCCATATGAGGTCTAAAAACGGTGAAAAATTTTTATAAGGGAACTGTTCAATTTACTATATCACACAAATATGATTAAATTAAAAAACTTTTAATAATTAATATGAATAAATAATATAATATATTATAGGACCGTACATGTGATAACGATGGATAATGATGAACATGCCAATTATTGCGAAGAATACTACTAAGGCCTCGGTAGTCTAAAGACTTAGGACGCTCGCACGGTATGCAAGAGATCCGGGTTCGACTTCCAGCCGAGGTAATATTTTTTCGCGCAATAAGAATTAATTATTTACAGATTTTAATACGTTATTCATCGTTTTTAAGATTGTTTCGAAAATGCGAATAAGCATAAAAAATTTGTTAAATTGCTAGTCAATTTAACTCGTAATATTACTACGGTAGTTTAGTAGAGTTAGCGTTTCAAGACCGAAAATTTTTCGGCGCGCGTTTCTGTGGGACTACATACGTAGTATATAAATTCACATAGTTTAAGCATTAGTTTTACGCAGTGCGTGTTTTTAATTAAAATGTGTGTGAACGAAGTAAAACAATTTTTGAAAGAAGCACATTTAGATGATTATTGGCCTGCATTTGAGAGTAAGTATATTTTTTAACCTATAACTTCTGCATGCTTATTAAAAAGTCATAGTTGCATCATTCATTACTTATGTCTCTTTGCTTATATTTATTTTTTAAAGGAATATTTTCACGTGCAAACTGCGTTGGAAATGATTGACCATAAATTACTGCACGTATAAATAAATTTATTTTTTTACAATAGTTTTTTACTTGCATTTAAGAAAATATTGAGATATACTCTAAATATTTGATTAATGGATGTAACTCTTTTTAAAAATAAGAATTATTTTCTTAAAAAAATAATATCTAAAATGTAATAGTTAAATTTGATAGTAAAAAATTTCATTTTATTTACGTGTTTTGTAATTTTGGTTTAAATACATCTTTCTTTTTTTTTCAATCTGCTTTATATCAAACAGAGTACAATGAAGATATACTGCTTTCTTTCTCGCCTTCATGAAGCTTCCAAGCATGTTCAAGTTTTTTGAATCTCTTGTAAAATTGAAATTATTCATAATTGAAAGTATTAATAATTTTTTATCTTATTTTTTTAGGTGCCAGGAGATATTGACCCAGCTATTCAACGAAGACGTGCTGTGGCTTTAAAACTTAAAAGTCGGATTCAACCCTTTGTTGTTCTCGTTGGACCTACGATAGAACAATAGGAGGCTTGTTATCTGATAATTGATAACGTCAAATATCAATTTAATAACGTGTTGAAAGCCTTCGATCAGTGTTTCAAGGCAATACAAGTATTAATGACTGAATATTTATATGAAGCAAGAGGTGCATGGCTTTTTATTCAGCAAGCTCCGTATCGCATCTCTACAAGATATGACAGAAAAAAATTCAACTGTTAGTGCACTTGTTAAAACCTTTGAAGCTCTTCAAACAAGAATTTCAAATGAAACTGAACAAAAATGTGACTAAAGTCGATTGTTTCAATTAAAGTTCAAACTAAGTTTAATGCTTAATGTTAGGAAAAATCAGCCTGTGATTTAAAGATAATTTTGTAATCTAGATTACGTTACATATATACACTCAAAATTGTGTATCTATCTAATTGTTCATAATGGAAATGTTATGTTTTGTGTGTAAAACTCATTTTTGTTCAATTGAGACTCTGATAGCACATATCAAAGTTTATCATGTTATAGAAGCTCATACCGCTCTAAGATGTTCTGCACCTAATTGTCATAAAACTTGTCCTTCCTTACGTGCATTCAAAAGACATCTACTTAAATGTTCTTCCTTACATAAAAATTGTTCACAAAAGCAAATTAATTAATCAGCATGTTCTTGAATCAAATTCATCAGAAAGTAATTCAATTTCAGTTTATGATGTTAAAAAAGCTTTAGCAGACTCTATACTTTTCTTTGTATCAAAATTGTATGCCTCTAACACTTTAAATTGGATTCATGTTCAAGAGATAGTTGATGCTGCTTCCGAATTATTATCAAGTGGATACTTAAATATTTTAAGAAACAAAGTTTTTACAATGTTGAATAAGTTTGATTATAGTAACGAAGAACTTTGTGAAATTTCTCTTATGTTTAATGCATGTGATAATATTTTTGCTGGCCTCCATAGTGATTATGAAAGATTAGAAGCATTGAAAGAAACTGAATTCTATATAGCTCCTACAAGTTACGTGATTGGTAGTCAATATAGGCCTCGAATACAGAAGAACAAGACAGTAATGAGTCATGAACTTGATAATGGTCAATACATTTCCATAAAACAAGTTTTGAAACATTTCTTGGAATTAACAGGTTGTTTTGATACAATTATCTCAAATTTAGAGCATTTATCTCACACAGATGAACCTTTTTCAAATGTTGTACAAGGAGAGATGTGGAAGGAAAAAGTAGCTAAACATTTTTCTGGTAAAACAGTGCTTCCACTTGTTTTCTTCTTTGACGATATGGACCCAAATAATATCACAGGATCACATGCCGGTCACCACAAATTAGGAGCACTTTATTATAATATTGCTTGTGTACCTCAAGATTATGCCTCCAAACTTGAAAACACATTTTTGGCTTGTTTGTTTCTCTCTAAATGTAAAGTACATGGAAATAGGAATTTATTTCGACCAGTAATTCAAGATTTTATACATCTGGAAAAAGATTAATTATAAAAATTAACTCAGGAGAGAAAAAAATTTATTTTAGTTTGTATCTCTTGTTAGGTAACAACTTAGGAATTCACTCTATTTGTGGCTTGTCTGAAGGATTCAATGCTAATTATCCATGCAGAATGTGCAAGCATCACAGAAATGAAATTGCAGCTCTAACTTCTCTTGACATAAATAAATTAAGAACAGTGCAGAATTATGCTAATGATGTTTTATTACAAGATCTTAGCTTGACAGGTATTAAAGAAAAATGCGTCTGAGATGATATTCCCAGCTTGTCCTTTGTACAAAGCATTACTTTTGATATTATGCATGATCTTTTAGAGGGAGTATGTGGTTATGACTTAGCACTCATACTTTTCGATTTAATCCATGATAAAAGATATTTTTCTCTAGAGACTTTGAATAATCGTATAGTTTATTTTGATTATGGTCCAATAGAGTCAAGTAATGCAGTGCCACAAATTAAAAAAGAGCATCTTATAACTGGTAAACTTAGATTCTCATCCTTAGAGATGTTATGTTTCTTTCGATATTTTGAATTAATGTTAGGTGATTTAGTGCCTGAGGACACTGAAAGTTGGCATCTTTATTTAAACTAAAATCCATTGTAGACATAGTTACAACACCTTATGTAAATCTTCGATCACTTGATTATTTGAATATTCTTATTTCAGAACATCATGAAACATATCTTGCTGTCTTTCCCTAAGCTACACTTAAACCTAAGCATCATTATATG
>NW_017297981.1:248482-249484 GCF_001594075.2 Trachymyrmex cornetzi
GCTCAAACGCATTCATCTGTCCTTATCTAACATATTGCAACGCCATCTCTTAGAAAGAGATCAACTAAAATACTGCTCGGTTTCATGGCTAAACAGTCACACATCATCGATTTCTCACGCGCTAGACACACAATTTCGTTCTTTGCGCTAATCTTTTTATTTAGGCGTCAAAACTTAATTCTAAAGATACGACTGTAATCGTCTATTTATTCTACATGTGCTCCTGCCCTAATTTCGAGCATATAACGTGCATATAATTTTTTCACGAAGTAAATGTTTGGTGAGCTAATAACATAAAAAATGGATACAGGAATCTGTAATTTATTATTTTTCCTAGTTTTGGACACAAAATACACCAGGAGCAGGTACATTAGCACGGATATTTCAATCGTGGAGAAGGAATTTTTATTCTGTGTAACTAATTCGAAGAACCGCGTAAGGAACATAAACGCTTGCTTTATCGGTAAAAAAGAAGACTCCAGCATCCCCTTAATTGCTCATTAAAAACAAATAGAGTTACTCTACTATTAAAAACTGCGAATCTTGTCAATTATGTAAAAATCACAAATATAATTAGAAAAATAACACAGGCCTGCAAAATTGGAGGTGTTGAAAGTTGATTGGGATTTAACTATGTTTTCTTAAGTAATTTTTCGCGCTGAATCCGAATCCGGCTGCAGAATTGCTCTATCACGTCAGGTTTTTGAGAAAAGTGAGATTAAAGGTGTCAAAATTGACGTTTTTTGACATATTTGTGATTTTTTTGCTAGCGAAGTAAATTTTTTTTCTACTTTCGTTTACGCCATCTGAAAGTGTCAACATTTATCTTCAAAATATATTTTTTTTAACACCGTACGTTTTTTTTTTACCGAGATAATCTCTGTGTGGTCACACAGAGAAAAATATTTTTGACACAAAATGTTTGTGTGATTACGCAGAGATTAACTATGTTTTCTTAAGTAATTTTTCGCGCTGAATCCGAATCCGGCTGCAGAATTGCTC
>NW_017297981.1:249870-253551 GCF_001594075.2 Trachymyrmex cornetzi
CTGCCGCCGGATTCGGATTCAGCGCGAAAAATTACGTAAGAAAACATAGTTAAATCCCAATCAACAAAACCATGCAGGCCTGTGTAATCCGATAAATTTAAGTCTTTAACACCCAAAAAAAAATTTTAATATTAGCAGAAACCGCTAAATCTTAGAGGATTTTATTCTTTTATACGGCCTCAAGAGGAATCTTCTAAAATCAAGAAGAAAATATGCTAAGCACAATATTCTTACAGTTAGAGTATTTTCATTTTGCATCTGCGGTAAAAATCTTGCTGTTCTTAATATGAATTTCCTCTTGTACACAGCTTAATATTCTTATAGTTAGAGTAATTTCGTCTTGCATCTGCAGTACGAATTTTACTGTTCTTAATATCAATTTCCTCTTGTATATAGATTAATTAATATCAATTTCCTCTCTTGTATATAGATTATTTAATATTATTTTAAGAGATATTATATATACTTTTGAGAAACTTTAATTAAAGAGTATTCACTTCAAAGATACCACAGGATTTGACGTCTATCGCTATGTTGTGATCCATTGTTGTCAATATTTCATGAACGGTAAGGTTAGCATTAGCAATCGATCACGACATAACGACGATAACTCGCAAACCCTTTGGCATCTTTGAAGATGTTATCTTTACTGCATTTTTTTTCCAAATAAAAATACCTGCATCATATCTATAACAAGCAATGCACTGCGTGATAAATAGTGCTTATACGCTCAAATGTGGGCCAGTACTTCTCTAAGCTGATCGTTTCTAAGAATTCTTCAACTTCACTCATTATGAAACAACTCAAGTTATAAATGATGTAACACAATACAACATGATAGCTGTTTTCAATTTACACCGATTCTCAGATAATTCTCACTTGTGACGTAATAACTCAGTTAAATGCGCGTTCCTTTTGCATTCTGACAAGTGAGATTCAACTGAGTTTTTACCCATAATCTGCACAAGATCGAGACCGTGTGCTTTAGTGAGTCTCGTAAACTCACTTCAAAGTGAGGTTATGAACCTGTATTGACATGTGATAACTTTTTACCAAAGTAAGCAAGTAGTGACGTCATTAATCTGAGTATAAAATACTCAGCTCACTTCAGACTCAGTTTCACTTGTGTGTAAATGAAAAGCAACTGATGTAACACGATGACCGATATATATTGTAATTGTATACTATAATACACGCCAACGGCCAAAAAGCAGCGACAGGCAGCGACACACATATTGCTTTTCATGTTACTCGTAAGAGGGCGTTCCGCTTTAAGTAAACGTATTCCTCTTAATACAAGAGGAAAATTGTTAGAATAATCTCCAATACATTTTTAATAAATAGTCCAGTGCATTGGAAGAGGAATACTCTTTCTGTAAAAGTTTTTGCTTAGATTATGAGGTTACTGGAAATTTCACTTCACAATTATATTATTTTTTTTTGTGTAAACATATTCCTCTTAATACAAGAAGAAAACTGTTAGAATAATCTCCAATACATTTTTGATGAATAGTCCAGTGCACTGGAAGAGGAATACTATTTCTGTAAAAGTTTCTGCTTATAGAATATGAGATTACCGGAAATTTCACTTTACAATTAGATTATCTTTCTTTGGGTGAAGAAGATCGTAGTCCAACATGTTAATAACGCAATTAATCAAACAAATGGATGTTACATGTCAATAACTGTTCTCACCAACACTGACAGCATCACAAACACAGCCAAGCCACAAGTATACACTGAGAAAAAAATGCTGTTAAATGAATAAAAATATATATTGATTCAATTAAACGCATGTATCACGGGCTGTCACAAAAATAAATAATCAATTCATCTATATTTTTTATTGATTTCAATTTTGATTTTTTATTTGCAACAATAACATATTATTTTAACTTAATAGAACATCATGTTAAATTAAATACGTGTTGAATTGAAAGAACATTTCATAGTTAGGAATTTGATTGTAATCCCCAGGGTTGGGTAAGTTAATGCTTTTTTTTAACTGAATAAAGTTAAAGTTAATGGCTTTACAAAATTAATAAATCTAAGTTAAAAGTTGAAGGAATAAAAAATGAACTTAACGAAAGTTAAGTTAATATTAAATTAACTTAAGTCAAAAAAAAGTTAATTTCGAAAAAAAATTATTTTTGAGGTTAAAATGTCCTAATTTTTTTAAAAATGTGATTAAATAACTATAATACAGATTATTATGTAAATTAAATTTTTAATTTTTTTCATATATGATACATATAATTATATAACTATATAAGTTATATAACTGTAAAAAAAAACAGCTAGCATAGAGAAGATATAAAATTAGTGATTACATTTTTAAAAATTACATTTTAAGTTGAAGATAAACTATCAATAAAAATACAACGTATCAATAATGACAAAATATTAAATAATAACAAAACTTATAATTCCTTAGAATCACATACATTGCAGAATCATGTGTGAAAATTAATAATAATAGACTTTTCTGGTTTTATATATATATATATATATTAGTTCTTATTAAATTAGAAATAATTATTAAATTTTAATAAAAGCGTTATCTCAAAATGACGATCGGTCAATTTTCCTGGTAAATCATCAAATAGTAAGCCACCTGCACTAAACATTCGCTCAACATGTGCTGACGACGGTATTGATGTATTATATTTTTTGCGCGGAGAGTATAAAGACAAGACGAGATTTTAGACTCGAGATTCTTGAAAATCTCGAGTCTCGAAAAATTATAGAAATTATATAGGATTTATGTCGCAGAAGTCAGAAAAAATAGAAGGAGTGAGTAAAATAAAATTACTGTCGGTTGAATCAATTTGTCAATGTAATAGTAGCGCAATCATATGCCACAACATAAAATGATGTATACCGTATATACCGGAATTACTGTAATTGTTTTCCTAAACAAATAATACAAACATCATTAATGATACCAAATGTGTGCAATATTGCTAAGCCTAGATCACATTAAACTATATCTAATATAATACTAATTGTAAGTCAAATAACACACGAATCACATTTTTTTTATTATTCAAACACTTGATTGCGCCAATTATAATTATTATTCGCCGAATAAGATTTTAGATATTGAACATGTAGCCCATGAATTTAAACAAAGTAGGGATCTCGCTGATTCTTCGCATAATATATATTTCTATGTTTTGTTATAATTAATCCTGCTCTAGAGAATAACCTTTCTGATGGAACAGACGTTGCGCAAATACTTAAGCGTCGTCTACAATACACGGAGTAAGAAAAGTAAAAAATTGACCAATTACAATCAAATCTGGGAAGAATAATCAATTGTAATTGGTCAATTTCTTACTCTTACTTCTTACTTCGTGTATTATAGACAACGCATTATTTAAATTATCGAGAATTTCGAAACAAGACAAGATTTTCGAGTTCGAGATTTTTTCAAGACAAGACGATATTTCCTAAAATCTCGTCTTGTTTCGTCTTGCGGCATCCCTAAACTTAAGGCTTAAAACACCTATTGTAAGAGCCCAGACACAAGCTTTTGCATAACGCATAACGCATAGTGCATAAGCGAATCAACTAATCAGACGCTTTCCTTTCCTTTTATTCCATGGAAAAGTAGAATTTCGATTGGTTGATTCCATTATGCACTATGTGTTATCCGTTATGCAGAAGCTTGTGTCTGGG
>NW_017297981.1:253592-254490 GCF_001594075.2 Trachymyrmex cornetzi
TATCCCCTCCTAAGAAGCAGTCATAGGGTGTATTCGTTTACGCAGAGGTTACCGCAGAGAGTATTATTTAAACCTTGTTTAACACTCGGTGAACAACAAGGATAAAATAATACTTCTGCGCTAACTATACCGCTGCGTAAACTAATGCAGGGATATTATGACCGCAACACATGTGGCCGTCGACATTCAGTTATGTCTCACTTGTCAGAATGCAAAAGGAACGTGCATTCAACTAAAGGCCGCAGCACACACTTTTGCATAACGCATAACGCATAGTGCATAGGCGAATCAACTAATCAGAATCTTTCCTTTCCTCCCATTCCATGGAAAAGAAGAATTTCGATTGGTTGATTCCTTTATGCACTATGCATTATGCGTTATGCAAGAGTGTGTGCTACGGCCATTAGTCTTATTATATATTTTATTATTTTTCTAAGGCATTTAAAAGAGATAAAAAAATTTTCAACTTAAAAAAAAGTTAAAAAGTCAACGTTTAAAAGTAACTTAGTTAAGTTAAAATTTAATACACTTACAATTAACTAAGTTAAGTTAAAAGTTATTAACCTTTTAACTTTTTTTTTAACTTTTAACGTTTTAACTAGTTACTACCCAACCCTGGTAATCCCTTATAAAAATTTTTCACCGTTTTTAGACCTCATATGGACCGTTTTTAACACTCTTCTTGCACTCGCAAGCACTCGCAGTGTATCATGAAGGAACGATAGTGAGTATACACGAGTATGCAATGAGTATTTTTGAGGAGATTGTCCGTTTTCAATACTCGTTTTTCCGTTGATGAACGACAAACGTATACGCGAATATTTTTGAGTGAATCGTCCGTTTTCAGCTGATGAGTGAGAACACGTTAATACGACGTTTCTCTTTTACTCGTACATTT
>NW_017297981.1:254567-255159 GCF_001594075.2 Trachymyrmex cornetzi
CCCCGCCATTACAAAAGGTGGGTTTATTACCTCTGTTCAGAACTTCCAAGTCAGTAGTTACCAGGTACTCCAGCAACCTCCTTCCCCTTTCGTTCGTTCCAGTGTTTCCCCATATGGTATGATGCGCGTTGGCGTCGCATCCTATCAGTAATGGCAATCCCTCCCTCTGGCAGAGATCCACCAATCTGACTATCTCCAGCGACGCCACTTCTTCTCCGTGCAGGAAGTAGGCCGAGCAGATGACGAGCTTCCTGGCATCCCCAGCGCTGCTAATATCTGTCACCTCCACAGCCGTCAGGTCCCTGGAACATACTTTAGGCAGGAGCCGTGCATCTAGCCTCTTAACCGTTATGCACGCCCTAGGCCTCTATTCGGTGGGAGCTTTAAAAAGCTTCCCACATGCTGCCACCCCCCTGACACATCCACGGACAACCCATGGTTCTTGTATCAAGGAAAGCGATCAAAGAAAGGCTGATCAAAAAATCGTTGACAAAATGGTAATTGACGCTATTAAGAAACATCCAGATAAGAAGTTGCTGTTCACATATCTGTCAGCAATGTTTGGATTACGAAGCAGTCAGTATCTACACAG
>NW_017297981.1:256376-257191 GCF_001594075.2 Trachymyrmex cornetzi
TTTTTTTTATTAACTTAACTTTTAATTCAATTAATTTCATTATACATTAACTTGTAACTTAACTAAGTTAAATTTTCAAGGTTGTTAACTTTAACTTAACTTAGTTAAAAGAAAAAATTAACTTACCCAATCCTGCTAATACTTTATAATAATTATAATCTTTCCTATAAGAGGTACATAAGTAAGCGAATATCGACATACGAGTTGTGTGGTGTTACATCCCGATAAAATTCTCTCTTTCGTTATTATAAATATATGATTCATACCTTATTTTTATTTTATCTCTAGGTTAATATTTCGTCATGGTCTTGATATTTCGTCCCTATTTTATCTTTATTTCGAAACCGAAAATTCCGTTTCTCTTTTATAGGAGGGTATATCTTTTTCTTTATTTAAACATTTAAACCAACAGATAGATCACGTTATGTACCTTTATGTGTCACACATATTATCTACTCTAAAGAATGTCTAAGAATATTCCACGATCTTTTTCAAAGAAGCATTTCTATTAAATAATAAATAAAACCGTATATTAACAGTATATTAGTGATAATGTATGTTACATTTGTGTTTAATAATTAAGCAATTAATAACAAAATAGAAATCTTCCTGAATACGAGGACGAATATCTTTTTCTTCCTTTTTTCCTTTTTCTTCCAATAAAATTAAACTAATTTTAGATAGGGTAAAAGCAGGGATTATGGAATAGCTTTTTTTAGATTAACATTGCTCCGATATAAATGCATATGAAGACTTTAAATTTACACAGAACTCTTGAGAAATATATTAGCTACAACATCCAATAAATGAAAGTC
>NW_017297981.1:257625-264838 GCF_001594075.2 Trachymyrmex cornetzi
GTCATATGACAAATAAAGTCTTTCCGTAGCAATAAACAAGTTTGAAATAGCAATTAATATATATAAATGAAATAAATTAATCTGCATGATATTATTCATGCAACATTATTAAAAGTGTCTGTGCAATATAAGCATTTAAAAAACTTACCTTTAGTTTGTGAGAATACTTTTTAGAAAAAGCTACCGAATCTTGTAACGTAACGAAAATGAATAAATGTTAATTGTAACAAAACGGTTGGTCAGACCGAGTTTATTTCTTGTTATGACATGTTTGGTAACAGTTGCAATAACTTTCAGCGATTGCCGCCAGATTGCAATGCTTTGTTTAAAAAATAAGCCACTATTCCATATTAGTAGCCTATGCCATAATCCCTGATTTTACCCTATATAATTCAGAATGTAATAGATTCGCCTCGCATAAGGATGTTAATTAAGAAAAACCGAATTTTTATTATAAATTAAAACTCTTACCTATTATCTATTAAGATTAAACTTGTAGAGTGGAGAGTAGGGCTTACGCGGAGCCGTGTTACCTTATCTTAAGGAACCAAGCGCGAGTATAGGTTCTACCAAATTTTGAGGAGTGTTGAGTGGTCCTGAAAAGACGCTCCCATATTCAAAATATAAAAGGAACTTATATACTTTTTTATTACTGCCAAAAGCAGTCGGAAGACAGTCATTCTTTTATTTAAGACAGTTAATTCTTTTATTCAGTTTAGTTCAGTTCAAGACAGTTAATTCTTTTATTCAGTTTAGTTCAGTTCGAAACAGTTAATTCTTTTATTCAGTTTAGTTCAGTTCAAGATAGTTAATTTTTTTATTCAGTTTAGTTCAGTTCAAGACAGTTATCAAGACAGTTTCTTTTATTCAAGTCAGTTACATAATCATACAGTTATTCTTTTATTCAAGTCAGTATTTTATTCATTCTTACATACAGTTTTATATATATATATATAGTCAGAAATCAACTAGATCAAGGTGAGAACTATCCTCGCGCTTCCTCAGAAATACACTCTTATATTTTCCTTTTTATTATTAAACGAAAATATTGAATATATCAAATCGCTGAAACCTAAGTCTCTGCTCTGCGTCTCACTCAATTATATTCAAGTACATATATATGAGTATCCGAGGGGCTGTTGCGACTGTCGCTGCCAATAGCGTGGCCCCCGATGTCTTATAACACTTTCTCGGAGTATTCATAATTATCTCACATTCAGAGGATTGTTACGATGGTCGCTGCCAATAGCGTGGCCCCCGTCTTATAGAGCATTCGCAGAATATTTATAATTATCTCATATCCAGAGGACTGTTACGATTGTCGCTGCCAATAGCGTGGCCCCCGTCTTACAGCAGTTCTTCGGAACATTAATAATTTTTGCATTAATTCTATGTCTACTAAAGGCGGACGAAGACAGCGAGAGAAAAAAAGAGATTAAGATTTCAAATATAAAATCAGCTCTCATTTCAAATCACGATCCTTTCCCATATTTCCAAAAACTAGCGCAATTATTAAATCAAAAGAAACCAGTAGACTCACCCCGCGAACGCGTATATACTCTCAAGCGATTAGAGATCAATTCCACGTTTCCGAATTACAAGAACATTCGAAAAGCCGATCCACGTAGATTCGCCTATAAACTTCGTAATCTTTTTGGCATCGGATTCAAAATTACCCCTCCGAAAAACTATCCAATACTTCCCAGTGAACATTCTTAACCGCACAACCTAATCTCCGATCCCCGAGTAAATTGCTTAAATGCATTGACTCAAAAAACGGAGAAAATCTCAATAGCATTACGTAACAGTGGCTCAATGGAAAAGTGGCAGCCTCGTAGAGCAGACTTGGAGATCAGGCCTCGGTTCGAATCTTGACAGGCACGGAGCTGATTTTCTCGTACTATCGGTTATACCTTACGACGAGTAATTTCGAGTGGTGAAAACGTGCAATGTGAGTGACAAGTGTTAAATGAGTATTTTGCACTCGTATAAGTTTTTTTCATTCAAATTTACGTTTTTACCACTCAAAAATACTCGTAATGTATACGTTTTTACCACTCAGATATACTCGTGTCCTGCATGAGTGCAATCCGTTTTAACCACTCATTTTTATATACGGAAAAGTTCCTGTTTGTGATCTAAAAACGGAGTCATACTCACTGAGTAAAATGCACGTTTTCACCACTCGAAATTACACCACTCGAAAGTGCACCACTCAAATTCACGCGGGCTAAAAACAGGCTAAAAACGGTGAAAAATTTTTATAAGGGAATATAAATGTGAAATTACTATATGTAATTATAGGAATATCTTATTATATTTGTTCATTATGATTCTTTTTTATAATCAAATAAAAATAAATATAATACAATTATATTTTTACTTAAATCTTGCGCAAATTATTGATATATCTACTTAAATGAAGTTGAATTATGTTTCAATTGATTGTATATACTATTAAATATATTCGTCATATATTTCGTTTATTTATATACCTATATAATTCAATGAATAGTTAATGTTTGCATTGCAAGTGGAACAATAGTTGTTTTGACAAAATTCTGTATCATAATGTGAATATTACACTTTCAAATAAACACGAAATTAATTGTATGAATTACGCATGTAAATAAATTAATATTACTGTACTAATATATGAACATCTTACTGCATTAATATAAGAATATCAAATATTCAGTAAATGAAATAATTATTTCAAGAAATATTAAATATATTTTTATTGTAGGTAAATAAAATCTGTGAATATATTTAGATAATTAATTTATTATATTTATATATTTAATTCTTTAAATTATATATATATAGATGTTTTTTCAAATAAACATCTAGTTGCACTAATCAACCATATTATTTTATTGAATTAAAATTATTTTGGAAAAGTGTAATGATCTTATTGTTTCAATTAAGGATAAAATTCGCAGATAGAGTGAATTTCATCCTTAATTTAAACAATAAGATCATTGCACTATTTCAAGACAATTTTAATTCAATAAAATGATATGGTTGATTAGTGCAATTAGATGTTTATTTGAAAAAACACGACATCTAATTCAAAGAATTAACAGATTTACTACACTCAGAAAAAATGCTGTTGATTCAATTAAAATCTATATCACGGGCTGCCACTAACATAAGTAATTAATTCATGTATATTTATATTGATACAAAGACCATGATTATTAAAACAATAATCAAAGCCTTTGTATCAATAAAAATATACATGAATTAATTACTTATGTACAGCCCGTGATATAGATTTTAATTGAATCAACAGCATTTTTTTCTCAATGTAGTGTCAATAGGAAGGCTTCATGCAACAGTGGGCTATTTTATATTTTGTAAAAACAGAAAAAATTAACTTTTATCACTTATCTATTTTTATCAATATCCCATGCATGTAAATTAATAATCAATGTAACAAAAAATGTAATATTGATAAAAATAAATGAGAAATAAAGACCAAGTCCATTTTCCAGTAATTTTGCGAATTCCACACTCTGAAATAATGAATATGTATGTATAGTATATTTTAATTTAAAAATCACAAATAAGTCTAAAAATAACCTTTATTTTTAGTTATAATAATATGTTATAAAGTTATAAATTAAATATATAATTATTATGATATAATTACAAAAACATTTTTATAAAGGCCGAAATTAAATTCTGATACATTGTGTGTATTTATTTATTGATCATGCTTACGTTATAGATTATTGCTATTAACACAATGTTAGAATTTTAAAAAATGTCAGCCTTTAAATTTTATAATTCTTATGTAAAACTGGTTTTTAATCAACAGTATGAAACAATTTTAGATTATTGTTATTAAGTATTTATTCAAAATAAAAGAAATGACGAGGTACTTGTCATATCTCATATGTTATATAATACTTAAATTATAAATATAAACTTAGAAGAAAGTGTTAAACATAAAATATATAATTGTTAAACTTAAGATACAACTGGGAATGTAGTTTTTACAATCAGTAGAAAGATGTATATTACATGGCTTATACAATGTAAGTTTTGACTGAAGTATAAAACCCCAAGACTGCAATTCTATTATTTTATATGCATAAAAATGAGTATTTAGTTGTACTACTTTTAATTGCTTATATACAAACAGTATTTCATTTAAATCACTTTTAAATATATATTTTATTTTTGCAAACTTACAATCACTGTTATTAACGAAAAGAACCTTGTCTGGTTTATAAAATGTTCCGTTTACTTTAATCCAAGAAATGCATTTATAATTATCAAAAGAACAGACGGTAAAATACTTCTAAAATCAATATAGAGCTCAATGTCTGTCAAGTTTTCATATAATATTGCACCCCATTCTACACGTTTTTTAAATCCTTTATTTAAAATAAATCGATAATTTAATTGCAATTGATGTTTCAAAGTTAATGTATACGCGGGGTTTCTTCTTGACGGAACTGTTTTTGCAGTTTGTTTTAATTCTTTATGTTTTGCTTCGAATCCTATGGATGACATTTGTACAAGAGGCCCTGCCTGTTCCATCAAACGCGGGTAATGAAGTAAAAGATGATGTTTCGGTTTCAACGTATCGTTAAATAAATTCATATATAATTTATGATGTTTACTAATTAGTTTTTTCAGCAAAGTAATGTTGTCATTGGTTATTTCTTGTGCCATTATAATGGATTTTTCGAAAAACTACATATAAAAAAAATTGCCAAGTTTCATTTTTTTTCGGAACAAGATCACCAATTATTAAACCTAAATATTGTACAAAACACATCATTTCGAATGCTGAATAAATAATATGCTTTTTATTTATAGAATTTATATTAATTAAAGGCGGTTTGTTTGTTGAATAATTAGTTCCAAAATCAAAAAAGCGAATTCTATTATTTAATGTTTCAAGAGAAAATCGTTTATCTTTAGTTATTAATCTATTTTGAAGTTGACCTAAATCATAGTGGCAAACTCCTTCAAATAAGCCATGCATTACATCGGAAACACGATTTTTTGTAAGATGAAAATTTATTATTGAATGGAAAACGCATTCCTCTAAAACACCATGTTTTTGTTCAATGACATCTGTTGTATAATTTTCAACAGTTCGAAGTAATTGAGCGTCCTCAATAATCTGTTTTTCACGAGTTTTAATATTTACAAGACAAAATCTACAGGAATAATTAGAATTGAAACTTGTATTTAGTCCAAATATGGCATGAAGTCCCAAATTGTCCCCAAGAATATGCAGTAAAGCAAATTTTATGTTTTGTGCCAAACCTCCTATATTTTATACCATCAGTCTGCAGTTTATAATCTGATTAATGAGTTCTGAAAAAATCTTTTTATTTTCAACTTGATTATAATCAACTACATTATGTAATTGTACTAAAAATATATTTTGAAGACTACTTGCGTTCTTCTCGTCAATACCACCAATAGTACAATATACTGCCCTGAATTTATGTAAACCTCGAATGAGTATCTAATGGATTATTTATTTCAAAATCATCGAAATAAAGAATCAAGGATAATACGTCAGTATCGTATTGTTGTTCAATAGAATGCCAGGCTTTGCTTTGCAGTACATTTTTGTAATTATTTTATCTTGTTTAAGTCTTTGAATGTTAGATATTATTTCGATATATATATCCGGCAACTCTAGAAATCTTTTAAGTATTTTTTCAAGTGGTACAATATATATCTTTTGATTTGTTATAACAATTTGTTTACCGGTTTTTGTAGATTTAGAGTCAATGGACGCGTTAATACATATTTCCTGAGCTTCTATGAAAGTATTCAATGTTTTAAAATGAAGCATTGTTTGATATTCAGAGGAATAATCTATAAATGCATTATTTAATATATCAAACATGGAACACAAATCCAACTGAGGATTGGACTCAATAGACTTATACTTTTTCAGTAGAATTTGTACACAATCAAGAAAAGGTTTCATAAACTCGATCATTTCCTGACAAAATACACGAGACAACGATGGTCGAGAATATAAGTTCGCTACAAATAAAGTCGAAATATTTGAGACTTTTTCTGCAAATTGTTCAACTGTAATATTGATATCGTCATCGTTGTTATTAATGGCACATGAAATTAGTAACTCTTTAAATGATAATTCTGCATTTACATTTGACTCTTCAATTTCCTCATCTTCGTCGATGTCAACGATAATATTATTATCTTCTACATTATGAGTTTCATATCTTATATCTCCTATATTGCGAATTTTACTGAATTTGTCGTTTATTTCCAAGTTTCTAATATTACTATTTGGATGACTTTTACGTAAATGTTTAAGAAAATTATATATATCAGTAAAAGTGCGAGTACATAATTTCTGTCGACATCGAAAAGAAGAGTGTACTTTTATACAATGTTTTAATTTGCAATGAATTTTCAAGTTTGTAATAGAGTCATACGATTTAATGCAAAACGGACAAGAATACATTTTTTAGGGATCAAAGTTAACGTTTACAATTATACATACGAAAATAACGAACGTTATGTAATTTATGAAATAAACTGTATGTAATCACGGTATATCATCAGTAGTAGTAGTAATTAATAATATTATAAAAACACTTATAAATAAATAAATTCTTATATTTAGAAAAAAATTATATATACGCAAGTAGAGTATATATATGTTAATAATAATAATTATAAAACCAAATTGTCAACTGTCACGTCCGGGGGCGCGTGAGTGCGGATGCTCCTCGGACGCAGCGTGGGCCCGTCCGACGACGGCTCGGCGTGATCCTCGCCCCGAGCGGCAAGGGCGGTGATCACGGTTACCAGAGTTAAGAGAGAGATAACGATCACAAAAGATTAAAATAAAAAAAACTAGTTCGTATAGTTTAAGACGTTCTTTTATTTAATATTCTCCATACGAAATCGCGCGTAGAGACAAATTGTCCGGTAACAGCC
The DNA here is from genome assembly GCF_001594075.2 of Trachymyrmex cornetzi. Lineage (NCBI taxonomy): Eukaryota > Metazoa > Arthropoda > Insecta > Hymenoptera > Formicidae > Trachymyrmex > Trachymyrmex cornetzi. The sequence continues at coordinate 264,580 of NW_017297981.1, forward strand.
TCAATTTCTAGGACCGTCGGCACCGGTCTCGCGGGTAGAGGCGGCGGTGGCGGCGGATCCTGGGAGTTGCCAGGCACGGGATGATAGAATCCCGGGGCCTGGACTATGCGCGGATTCGTGAATTCACGCGGGTCGAACTTCTCCCGCCAATGGTATTCTCGTTGCATGCGCTTGAGTGCTTTGTCGCGGCCGGCGCGATTTCCCTTTGGCATCTACGATCAAGGGCGCGGTGAGTCTAATTGTGCTTCGGGGAGTGTCG
>NW_017297981.1:267485-267896 GCF_001594075.2 Trachymyrmex cornetzi
AATATTTGTATACATCGATACAATATCGAACGATACAATTTCATATTCCTCGTTAATAGACGATCCATTCAGTTTGTTAACAAAATCAAAACTATTTTTTATATGACTAAATTCTTTTTTTAAATTTTTATCAATAATGTTTTTTATGAACGAAGCAAGTGAATATAAAGGACTGTTAATACAACTTATAATTATTCTCAATGGATTACCCTCTTTATGTACCTTTGGCAGCCCATAAGTTCTCGGTACATTTCCATCAGTAACATTTAGCATTCTATATACAGATTGGTCAATATAATTAAATTTTTTCCACCTAATCAAAAGTTTGTGAGTCTGATTCGTCATCATTGTTGTCGGATCTTTGTTAATTTTAATGTAAGTATTTATATCAGATAACAATTCGTTCATTTT
>NW_017297981.1:268559-268920 GCF_001594075.2 Trachymyrmex cornetzi
CTCTGATTTCGATTCTAACACTGGACTAAGCGAGTCAAAACTAGTCAAAACTAAGCCGAAACTATAATGGTCGCCGACTGATTTTGGTGTGCGCTTTTATATAGTTAGAAGTGGTGGTGCTGAGCGGGAAAGGGGGTTGACCTGTCAACAGTTATCGGAATCTTTTGAATTGTTCTAGAACTTTCGATCTAATGATATTTCATTAGATTTTACCGTTTTAAAGGGAGAAATTGCCGAATTTAAATGTTGACAGGGTCCTCTCAGTCGCTCCGCCCCTGTGCTGCATAATGTGCAGTCGCTGTGCGCGTTTATTCGCGTTACATTCCGCCGAATGATGTTTTCCCTTTTTTATGTATAGAGT
>NW_017297981.1:269357-273954 GCF_001594075.2 Trachymyrmex cornetzi
CGCGTTGCCACGGCAACGCGTCTGGCGTCGTTAAAAGTGACGTTCGCCTGCGCGCAATTTTCGGCGGACGTTACATCAACCAAATTACACATATGAAATATTACTTATTAGTTAATTCTACTGTGACTACTGCAAGTTATATAATATAGATTCCTTTAAGTCTGATTAATAAACTTTATTTAAGAAATATTCTGTAATGCACTTATTATCTCTAATATATATGATTGATTTTTATCATTTTTTGTCGTAAAGAGATATAACTCACGCTGAATCAATAGCCATATATGATCACTTGCCACAGGATATGCAACATTTAGTACATGGAAGATCTTGAAGCAAGTATCGATTGCTTCAAATACTGATGAGACTTTGTACAGGGTCTTATCTAATGAGATAAAAAATGATGATATTTTAGTCAAAGTAAGTCTGACAACAATTATATATGGCTGAATCGTCGAATTCAATTTAAAATTTCTGAATAATATTACTTATATCTCCGGCAATTTAAAATCATGATTATATTTTACAAATATGTGAATTTCTCATTTTAAATAAAATAAAAATTTTAATCGTACTTTGACGTGCACAACGATACTTTCTTCACATTCAATCATTGAAGGTTTCCAATGACCTTTCTTGGTTCTGACCCGTCCTTTTGGAGGAATCATATAAGATAATGCACATAATTGCGCAATAGCCTTAGATTCTGCTTTTAAAAATGTAATAAAAATTATACTTCAAAATAATGATCGTATAAATATATATAATAAAGTTAAAATAATATGTGTGTGTGTGTGTGTGTGTGTGTGTTGTGTTTTATGAAACAATATTTTATACTGTCGTTATGATCATTTTCTAATATTAATAATAATTCTTGTACTCGAAGAATTTTTTTCTTTTCAAGAGAACAAATTTTTTGCACATTTGTAAAAAATGTAGGTCACTGATTAATAGCGTCCTTTATTGCATCTAGATTCAAGCATTTGAAATCCTGAATTATTAATAACCAACCGAATGGATGTTTTAAAATTGGCCATTTTGTAAAGATGCCGGAAACAGTATTGCTATAGTTCTTCTAATATTATTTAAACGAATAGAAGTTGTAGCTTTCCAATGGCTTTCAACTAACTCCCATGGCTCTTGGTTAGTTTCCAACCAATTTACACTTTCTTGTAATATTTTATCCGAAACTAAAATAGAATCATATGATATATATGCAATATAGCATAACATATAAAATAAAAAATAAAATATAATATAATTAAAAATATTTAAATTCTTACCTTCACTACTAGCTTCACTTTCATAACCAGTAGAACTAGTGCCAGTATGAGAATGCTGTTTTATACGTTTAGTTTGTTGTAACTTATTTCGGTATTTATCTACCAGTTTGCCTCGTATATGGATAGATATTGATTTTTGATATGGAGAATTCTTTTTACATATCGGTGGTTTAAAATACAAGTTTTATTATGTCTTCTGATGGAAATATTTCCACTATTTTTTGGGCAAGATGTAGGAAGTCATGTTTATTAATTGGGCTATACAATATAAGAATCTTTATTATAGGATATAAATTTTTTATCTATATTAACCCTTACCCGTATTAATATGGGTAACTAGTGACCGAGCGATTCCTGTTCATGCAAGTTTCTCTGAGTCTTTCAATAATTATAAATTATACTACATATTTTATAATTTTCCAAAATAAAGAGTCAATATTTATTCTAGAAAGTTGAAAGTATGTTGGTGAATTTTTAAAGATTTTTAAAATTATTTTAAAGAGGTGAAAAAACGAAGAGATTTTAGTGACCCTTGATAGTATGAATGAGGCACCAAATTGTACATAGTACGGTAAGTTAAAGTTATATATATAAAATATTTAACACATTATACCCTTTAACAATATTTATTAAGTATGATGTTATTAATTCAACAAGAATATTGCAGCAATGTTTTGAAAGTATCTTTGTTTGAGAATAAGTTTGCAATATCATAATATTAATGTACATATTAATGAAATTTAAATTTGTAGTACATTAAATTTCAATACGCTTAACAGGCTTAACTTAAAAGTTCCTTTACATGTTAATTAAAATTCATTGAGAAATTTCTAACAGTGTACTCATGCGATTAAATGCATATTTATGTGTCTTTAAATATACGATATCCGTGCAATATTACAGTTTGTTACATAAATTTGCCAAAGTGCAATATTGTTTTAATAATATATATTATATAGGACCGTATATGTGATAACACAAACTATAGAAATCAATACCATTTTTTAAATATATTGTGTGAAAAAATACATGCACGGAGATATTGTATATAAAGTTTTAGTAAATTAACTATGAATATATTTAGCATCATAAAGTCATAATTAGAATAAATAATCATTATCGCATTAAGTTATATAAGAATAGTATATTTAAATACAATATTACATATTTATTTATAGATAATATCTTACATAATTATATGTTATACACCAAAAATATCGTTCATTTAACAACAAATACATTTACTTATAAGTCCTTTATAAAAATCAAAAATATATTAGAAATTCTCTCAAAAGAACAATGAATTTTAAATAATAAATTAATTTGATTAATAATGTAAAATGCGGACAAAATACCAGAAAGAAATGATCATATATCAGGGGATCATTTTTCGTAATTTCCCTTTCCAATTTTAGTATTCATTATATTAAATCTGTTTTTCATTTTAGTATTCATTATATTAAATCTGTTCATAAATTTGTACAATGTATATATGTACAATTGTATATATGTACAACATAAATAATGGCATTCATTACATTTCGTGGTACTTATATGATTTAAATCTTTTTCGAAATATTGCGATATTATGTCATTATCATTTTGCCATTCCGTTGTCAATGTATTTCCTATATGTATGCCGTGTACTAGACATAAGTGTTCGCTGCATTTTAGATATTAAATATGGTCTTTTATATATCTCTCACCGCAATAGTTGCACTCAACTATCTCTTCTGTTGCGTTAAAATATTTTTGTATACACTCCCATAATTTATTTCTTTCAGCCATTACGTCTACACGGTACTACGATGTGTTACTAAATATCGATTGTAAAATGGTGCATTGTACTATTAGTTATCATTTTAAAACTTATCGTACATATCACAGCTTGTAAATGATGTAGTAGCAAGTGATTTTCTAAACATAATTTATATGTACAACATAAATAATGGCATTCATTACATTTCGTGGTACTTATGTGATTTAAATCTTTTTCGAAATATTGCGATATTATGTCATTATTATTTTGCCATTCCGTTGTTAATGTGTTTCCTATATGTATGTCGTGTACTAGACATAAGTGTTCGCTGCATTTTAGATAATAAATATGGTCTTTTATATATCTCTCACCGCAATAGTTGCACTCAACTATCTTTTCTATTGCGTCAAAATATTCTTGTATACACTCCCATAATTTATTTCTTTCAGCCATTACGTCTACACGGTACCACGATGTGTTACTAAATATCGATTGTAAAATGGTGTATTGTACTATTAGTAATCATTTTAAAACTTATCGTACATATCACAGCTTGTAAATGATGTAGTAGCAAGTGATTTTCTAAACATAATTTATATGTACAACATAAATAATTGCATTCATTACATTTCGTGGTACTTATATGATGGGGGAAAAATTGAAATAAATGCTGCAGAAAAATATTTATTTAAAAGAAGAATCTACGAAAAATACTATTTGAAATAAATATTTTGTGTAGCATATATAAAAAATACTATTTCAAATGGATATTTTGCATGTAAAAAAAATGTAAAAAAGGCAAATAGTATTTACTATTTACATCGACGTTAACTTCAAATAAAATTAATAATGTAGTCTTCTTACGGACTCTCCAAAATTGAACAACATAAAAACTTCAAAAAACAGGGCGAATGAGAGTCAGCGTGGTAATTAATACGCAATCTTACTTCTTCAATCCAAAAAATTGATTCTTTATTCCATATATAGTACGTTTCAGTTCACTTTGGAACCATCTTCAGCCAAATAAATTTAAAATATCAATCCCTTAATGTCAAGGAAAATCACCATCAGATTAGCAGATTTGATGTTATAATCACATGACAACCAAGGAATTCGTATAAACATTGGATCAACTAATTACAATTAATATTTAATATAAAGTATCGAGTTATGAAACATGTTGATCGCAGCTCGAACAGCACATGAATTTATATTAAATATTAATTGTAATTAGTTGATCCAATGTTTATACGAATTCCTTGGTTGTCATGTGATTATAACATCAAATCTGCTAATCTGATGGTGATTTTCCTTGACATTAAGGGCGTTACGTATTTTTATTAAGATTTTCTCCGTTTTTTGAGTCAATAAGCAATTTACTCGGGGATCGGAGATTAGGTTATGTGGTTAATAATGTTCACTGGGAAGTATTGGATAATTTTTGGGAAGGGTAATTTTGAATCCGATGCCAAAAAGGTTACGGAGCTTATAGGCGAATCTACGTGGATCGGCTTTTCGGATGTTCTTATAATTTGGGAACGTAAGATTGATCTTT
>NW_017297981.1:274076-278255 GCF_001594075.2 Trachymyrmex cornetzi
GAAACCTTAATCTCTTCTCTCGCTGTCTTCGTCCGCCTTTAGTAGGCATGGAAATAATGCAAAATTATTAATATCCAGAAGAACTGCTGTAAGACGGGGCCACGCTATTGGCAGGTATTTCAATAATGTTATTATTGAACCAATATTTTGTGCTGTATAACAAAAAATAATTACATTATGAAAAGTTTTCTTTATCAAAAAGTAAACATAGAATCTTAAAATAATCTAAAGTAAGATGTTAAAATGTTAAGATTGCTCGAGATCATAATTTTACTAAAAATTTACTTCTAATTTGCGTAAATTATTGTATCAGATATTGAACTGTAAAAATTGGATGAAACAGCTTATATTTGTCGAATGGTTGTGAATGTAATTAATTGGATCTATAAGTTAAGAATGAATCTTGTTCAACCGCTCGACATGTCCTGTGTGGAAATTTGTCCGGGCATTCCACACTTTAATACTGGCCCCATATGGGCATTACTGAGGCATCCAAAATAAAAGTTGCCAAACTCGGGCCTATATAGGGCCTAGTTAGGACAGTTTAACTTAGGTCTTCCTAGTCACAGTCCGTATAGGGCCTAATTTGGATTCCACATTTTCCCCAAGATAGTTGAACTTAGGCTTGCCCAGTTGCAGCCCATGTAGGCCCCATATGGGCATTACTGAGCCATCCAAAATAAAGATTTGCCAAACTCGGGCCCATTTACGGTACAGTGAGGGTGGTTTAACTCAGGACTTCCTAGTCACAGCCCGTATAGGGCTTAATTTGGATTCCACATTTTCCCCAAGATAGTTGAACTTAGGCTTGCCCAGTTGCAGCCCATGTAGGCCCCATATGGGCATTACTGAGCCATCCAAAATAAAGATTTGCCAAACTCGGGTCTATTTACGGTACAGTGAGGATAGTTTAACTCAGGTCTTTCTAGTCACAGCCCGTATAGGGCCTAATTTTACAACAAAAAACTTCAAAACCAGGGCGAATGAGAATCTGCGTGGTAATTAATATGCAATCTTAATTCTTCAATTCAAATTAGAATCTTTATTCCAACAATAGTACGTTTCGGTTCACTTTGGAACCATCTTCAGCAAACAAATTTAAAACATCAATCCCTTCATGTCAAAGAAAAATCACCATCAGATTAGCAGATTTAATGTTATAAAATATAATATATATATCTATTCGAAACATTAATTTATCTTATAAATATTGATATTAAACAAGTTTCAAATTAGCAATAAAATCGGTGACTCATCCCAAGATATAGAAGGAATTCGTCTCAACATTGGATCAAATAAATACAATTAATATTCACTAAAAAGTATCAAATTAAAAACGCATGTTGCTCGCAGCTCGAACAAAACATGACTAATACATTTAATATACTGGGAAAGACATGTCAGGTCAAATCACGAAAATAAAAAGAAACACGAAAATAAAAAGAAAAAGAAAAAGAAGAAGATGATGTCGATACATAAACAAAATTTGTATAACCGAAAATATATAACTATTTGATGTCCTTTAATAATTGTATATAGGTATGATGTACACCTTTGTGGATCCTTTTAGGGTGTGCACAATGCATATTGAACTGAATATCTAAAACAGTCATCATTGTTTTTTATATTGATGTATGCTTGTTTTTCTTTAATACATTCTGGAAGTTCTATACAGGGTGAGTCATTTTAATCGATCACCTTAAATATTTCCGTTCCCTTGCATTTTACAAGAAAATATTTCAGACAAAAGTTGTATGGTTTCGAGGAGGACATAAGATGGTATCATTGGTTTGACCTTGAATGGCGTTGTCAAGGTCAGACGAGGGTCACATTAAATTGTTTAAACGGGATCTTCCATTTTTTATTACATATTCTTGTAACTTACCTCGAGAGCTTTTCAAAACACTACAATAACATATTCTTTCATTAAATACTTTTCGAGTTATGAGGCTTGAAAGTCATAGTACGTACCGGAATTAGCATTACCCAAAGTGTCCGACTGACGGTTAAAATCTCTTGAATGTTGTTTAGAATCACAACCTGGATAACATTGGTCAAGATCAAGACTATTGGAGATTGTACCTCTTATTTTCATTTTTACGTAGAAATAAATTTTTAGGCAAAAGTGAAAATAAGAGGAACAATCTCCAATGATCTTGACAAATGTTATCCAGGTAATGATTCTGAACAACATTCAACAGATTTTAGCCGTCGGTCAGACACCTTGGGTAATGCTAATGTCGGCACATACTATGACTTTCAAACCTCATAACTCGAAAAGAATTTAATGAAAAAATATTTTATTATACAGTGTTTTGAAAAGCTCTCGAGGTAAGCTACAAGAATATGTAATAAAAAATGGAAGGTTCCGTTTAAAAAATTTAATGTGACCTTCGTCTGACTTTGACAACGCCACCCAAGGTCAAATTAATGATATCATCTTATGTCCCCCTCGAAATCATACAATTTTTGTCTGAAATATTTTCTTGTAAAATGCAGGGGAACGGAAATATTTGGGGTGATCGATTAAAATGATTCACCCTGTATATGATTTTCCACTTAATAGTTTGTATTTGTTTACATTGATTTTTAAATAGTTTACTGTCTTCAAAGTCCAGCCTGAGCCTTTATCCTGTAGTTCATCACGTCTTAATATCAATAAATCCTTTTGTTCATTCGAATAGATTTCAAGGCTGTGGTTTTCATGCTCTAAATGGGTTAAGCTCCATCTTAATACATATAATATTAGATAACTGAAACTTGTGTGTCATTTCAGCTTCCATTGCTTTAAAATCGCATTCTAGTTCTAAATTAACATTAATATTCTTATGAAGATTCAAAACATTTCTAATAACATTAGTAGCTTTTTCCTTTATTAAATTCATACATGATTCTATATCTAAATCTCCTTCTTGATTATTATGTTGATATGTTAATAGTCTTCCTTTATAAGCAACTTCAACCAAAATAAAATCAAGTTCAGGATTATGCTTTGCTTTATGAAGCGTTAGCTGGGTTTCTTTAACATATTTACCACATGTCTCACATTTTATTTTCTTTATTCATTTTTTCTTTGTGTTATATTGTCCAAGGTTCTGCACACATGGAACCTGAGGGGGTGAACGTAACAGGAAACTTGTCTAACGTCGTTGTCGGATCCTAATTCCGGACCGCAAGGGAGTGAGGTGGGAAAACCGACTCGGACGGGAGGCACTTCACTTCGTCCTTAGACTCTCGAAGAGCCTGGGGTCTGAAGGGGGACGAAGTGGAAGTCTCGCTCGAGGTCGTCGCTTCGCTGAGCGGCTCCCCGAGGCGGACGCACACGCTAAAGGCCGGGAAATGGGTCAGTGTGTCTTAGGGGCACACTTCTATCCCATATGGGCCAGTACGTTCGAAAGCCCTTGTTTTCGGCCTTGGAAATGAATCCCAAGGGCCGGGGATTGGACCAAGTGCAATCGTGGTGTTAGCGTTAAGAATACAAGATGTTTCTCGAAATTAAAACAATCCGGATTTAATAGTTACGTGGTATAATTAAAATTACAAATTATCATTACAATACATGTATATACAGGGTGTTTGAAAATTATCGGCTAATCGATCACGAGCAGGTAGAACGGACCGAATTGAATCGAAAAATCTTATACCATTTTGTAGGTTGCGCAATAGTTAACGAGATATTAACGTTTAAAGATAGCCGAATAAGCGCGTCCGGTCGGCCTACTCTCTCTCTGCTGCCGAATATACAACCTACTGTCCCCACCGATCGCACGGCGCGCGGGCCGCGGGGAGTGGGAACTGCCACTAATGTCTTCAAACGATTCAAACGGCACGCCTAGCAGGCCATCCCCACTCCCAGCGGCCCACACGCCGTGCGATCGGTGGGGACAGTAGGTTGTATATTCGGCAGCAGAGAGAGAGAGTAGGCCGACCGGACGCGCTTATTCGGCTATCTTTAAACGTTAATATCTCGTTAACTATTGCGCAACCTACAAAATGGTATAAGACTTTTCGATTCAATTCGGTCCGTTCTAGCCGCTCGTGATCGATTAGCCGATAATTTTCAAACACCCTGTATATATGTATATATGGGGCATTCTTTGCCAAATCGATCAAGCCTCTGTCCAAAATTGATATGGACGGATTTCAACGTTTGACCCCGGAAAATGTTCGTCTTGAAAA
>NW_017297981.1:278767-279075 GCF_001594075.2 Trachymyrmex cornetzi
TTATGGTTGAGCAGATTAGCGATTTGGAACCGATTTTTAAAATGCTGCTTTGCACCGTCTGTCATGTATATAAGTTTTTGACTTTCTTAACAGTTGTCCTTATCTCTGGAAGAAGTTGTTTCTGAATTGTGTATACGGCAGAAGTATCATGCTTCAAACTATCTGATAGAAATATGATAATTTTACCTTTCAATTAAGAAATTTATTATTCAGTTTTATGATAGTTGATTACAAATATAAGGAATACTTATGTGCATAATATTAATCATAATATAAACTATATTACACAAATTTAAAGCCGGTAAACG
>NW_017297981.1:279701-279953 GCF_001594075.2 Trachymyrmex cornetzi
CGGCTGGGATGATAAAGGGATGTGGGCAATTTTCTAGGTATACTATGGCAGATTGGGAGCTGTTGGGAGGGGCAGTCACCTAGAAGTCGAAGAGGTTTTCTATGGAGATGACATAATGGAATGTTTGAGATGGAAAAGGAGTAGGTTGATTAGGGAGGGTCAGCAATTCGGGATCGAAATCGGAGTGAGGAGCTGGGTGTTGTGGAGCGGGAGTCTCATTAGGTGAGATAGGTAGGGGGGGGGGGGGGGGGG
>NW_017297981.1:280304-284845 GCF_001594075.2 Trachymyrmex cornetzi
CGCTTTTCAAAAATATCGTCGAGGTGACGCAGCACCCGAGACGAGAGGGAACACGTCCGACCCGCTCGAGTGGTCTACAAGAACTTGTCGAGGGGTGAGAATGACAGGGTGGAACGATTGAAGTGTCCGGCGTCGCGGGGTGAGAAAGACAAGGTGGACCCGTGGGGCGAACTTCCTGGACGGCTCGAGTCCTGCTTCTAACAATGGTTCGGCGCGACCGGACGAAACATATCACGCTGCGGCGTGGAGGTGGAGGAGCGGTGGATCCGTTAGAACGCACTGCAATTTTAATGGTAAGTGAAAGAAAGCTAATCAGTTACCGAACAAATGAAGGGATAAAAGAAAACCGAACGGGAAACCGAAAATGAACACGAACTCTAAATACGGAGAGGAGAAAGAGAAAAAGGAACAATAAGAAGAAAGAAAAAGGAAGAGGGTGGTATTGACTTACTGGTTGATGATATTTGCAGAGTCTGATGAAGGGGCTTCAAGAGCTTCGTGGTCGGCGTTGGCAGTCGGGACCTCGGGCGTCGGATCACTGACTATAATATTTGATGTTTAACAAATAATGAACAGAGTGCGTTCGAGACTCGAAGTTGATCGGTTTTGAATAAATCGAATAATTAGGAATAGCTCTTGCGACCGACTTTAAGAGCGAGACTCTCAGCAATTGGTAAGGCAAGACGAGCCCAAAAGCAATAGAAAAAGAGTCAAGACAAAAAGACCAAAAGACTAAAAAAGACGCTCAGGATCGCGGAACCGTGGTTTATATAGCGGTTTTTCCTAATTAGTGGGGTTCAAATTTGGGTGGTGGGATGACTTTCAGGGTTTTGGATTGGTCGAGATTATGGGGGAGACAAGGAGTCGGTTGGTATCAACAAGTATCTTCTTAATTTATGATTCTCCTAAATTTATGGGAAAATGCACGTGCACCGATTAAGACGAGCGTACGTGCACTGTCGGCATGCGCCCGTCAAACACTTTTCCTGGACTTCGTCACATTTATTTTATGGTTACGGACATCGTGAGAATCGTCCGCGACTTGCTTGTCAGAAAAATGTTTAGGCGCCAGTACTGACATTAATTGCTGTTTTTAATGGCGCTGTCAAAGGGAAGTGTCATCGGCGGTGCTCCCTGCGTTCACCGATTCTAACTCTATTTTATTTGGCGTTAATGGAGGCACTAGAGTCCTTTACTTTAAACTTTCTCATGAGAAAAGATTTTTATTACTTTTCCTAGAAATCTTAGGGGGTTGATAACTCCTAGGTCTCCGTGAGAAAGAGAAAAGAGGCAGCGTCAGTCCGCTGGACGTAACATTTGGTTTGACAAATATGTCATCATCAAAAGGAAATATTTCGTTTATTTTCTTATTTTCCTTTGCTTTTTTTCTTAATTTTATATACTCTAATAATTTCTTTTATTAATTCTGCCTTTCTATGCCTTTTAATATATGGGATATCTAAATTTCTCGTTATATCATATACTTGAGATAACTTTAGTTTATTTAGTATATCCATTTATTTGCAAACAATTTATAATAACAAAAAAATTTCAATATTAGTGTATTGCTATTAATTTTTTATGTAAATTTGAATTTAAATGTCTATTATGATTAGTGTATGTATAATATTTCTCATATGTACATAATAACTTATTACAATTTTTTTCTATATTACATTTTTTATATATTATAAAGTTCTGTAAAATTCGGAATATTTCTTTTGTTACGTCCAAGCCCTTGGAAATAAGATTAAATGGGAGAGACAAGGATGAAGAGAGTATGGAAGGACGCTTAGACTTCATTTCACAGGTATAGGCGCAGTGGCGAATACCTGAAAGTCTGACGCACTTCCTATTGCTCCGGAATATGGGTCAGCGTCCTGAAGGGACGCTATAACACCTGTTTCCTTTGAGCAGTGCGTACGTCGGTCCAATTTCGAGTCAAGGAAATGAATCCCTATAACTTGGGAGTGGACCAGGTGCGATCTTTGGGAAACGGCGAGAGTACGAGGTCTTTTACAATTAAAATTAACTGGAAGTAATCATTTTTAATAAAGTTTTATTTTATTACTAATGTAAAATTACAGTCTTTGTAGGAATACTAATATTAAAACTATAAAATGTAATCAATAATAAACATAATAATTAAGTTCATATACATATTACTATAAATTTTATAATTAAACTAAAGTTCAACAATCTGGCATTGCTACGATTACAAATTAGTGTAAAGCATTGGTGCCGCTATTTATCATATCATGAATACATATGTGTGTGTGTTTATGTGTGCGCGATGGCGAAGAAGCAATACAGGTGCTATTAATTGATTTCGTGGATAACTGAGGAAAGGGGAAAGGTGTCATTAAAAAAATCGATCGAAACTAAATACGGGAAGGGGGAAGAAGGAATATACACTGCGATGTGTATGTCGGGAAGATGTCCGGTTATAGCGGCGCGGATTTCTTCGGGATCGAAATAGTCCGGGCCGATCGTGTATGTGCCCGGCGGGAGGGGATTAGTAATTCGTGGGAAGCGGCTAATTATCGCGTCGAAGGAGTCACCTGGTTGGATACAACGTCGGGTGAGTTTAGGGGGGGAAGCGGGGAATTCTTCAAGGATTTCCAGGATTTCGCTTGACGTGGAATCGGTAGGAGATGGTGGACGAGGCGATGAGGGAGCGGATTGGAGGAGGGAGTCAGGAGTGTGTGGTGGAGTATCCGGAAAAATATGCTCCGTCAAAGCTTCTGAGAATGCGGATGACGGAGATCGCGGGGGAGGTGAAGGAGGTATTGCTTCTACGTCTTGTATATCTTACTCGGGTTGAGCCGGAGAGGCCGGCAGAGCCAGTGGTGGTGAAGGTGATTGTTGCGTCCTCGACTGTAATGGCTTTAAGATATTCCCGATATGCTACGTCCAGGAGTTCGCGTGCCTCGAAGTAGGCCCGACTTCGAAGCCAATCTCGGTAGGGGCGGGAGCAGTTTCCCCGAGATCTCACTGCAGATCGATTTAATTAACTCGCGAAGTGAATGAAAGGAAAAATAAAAAGCGGGAACTTACTGTTGTTTGGGCAGATGGTTTCGTCTGGTTAGTAAGTCTGGGTGGTCAGCCCTCGGTTCGCTGGTCTCGATAGCGGTTGGATAGTTGGGCCTCTTTAAAGGTTGTTTTTTTATTGCGCATTGAGTTTAGTGTTTAAATGTACAAAGAGCGCATTGAGTTTAATGACTTATTAACTGTGTAGAAGCCCTTCTTTTTTTTTCTCTGCCCCGTGTCTTGCGATGTCGCGGTTTATATAGGGATTGTTTAGGAGCAGGTTCCGTAGGGTGTGTCTAATTGGGAAATTGGAGAATCAGGTTCGCAGGATTCTGAGGTGATACAGTTTCGATTCGTCATTGGAAAATTGCTTTCCAGTTAGCTCCGCCCACTGTGTCGTTGTTTATTCGTTCTCACGTTGAGCGATGGATAAATATCCCTGGATTAGTTAATCGAGAGTCGCGGTTTGTGTTGATTTCTCTCAGTGTCGGAAAATGTCATTACTAGATTTATGACCCTGTCTTAAGCCTAAGCGTGGGACCATTATCGTTGGGCCCGCGTGATATCGGTGTGAGATGATTAAACATTTTATCTTCTTTCGAGTGTCGATCCGCGCTATCGCTCTTATTATCGCGGGGATTATTTCGTGGCCTGACTTAGCGCCTTGGTACCAACGCTATTTGATGATTATTTGATGTTGATTTTCATTTTCCACGATGCTCGAAAGGAGATTTTGATTGTCAATGCTATGAGAGATTTTTTATCGCGAATCTCTCGATTCTAGACAAACAAGATTTTGTGACTGGAAACTTCTCTCGGATTTGTATTATCAATTGAACAATAGAAACGGTTGAGCATATGCCACACACTAGATCTTGTTAGTGAAAAATCATTAATATATTCGTATATAAAATTAAAGAATTACAATAATTATGTCAGATATAAAAAATCAAAGTATAAACGTTTCGGTCCTGAATGTGGCCATCTTCAGTATAAATAAAAATAATATATAAAATTATAAAGATAAAAATTACAGAATAACAGTTACAATTAGAAATATAATAAAGTTTTTTAATTGTCAATGTATAAAATAACTCAATCTAATGTTATTGAGTATTCAGTCGTGAAATGAAATTATCGATTTATAAGAAAATTCCTCCAATGTACAATATTATTTAGAAGGATAATAACGTCAAGATATAATTGCCAAACTAAAATATATATCTCAATTAGATATTGTCTTTACATTTTACAAAACAATATTAAAAAGTGTGAAAACTATAATCTTACCTATATCTTGAAAAATCCGTAAAGTCATTCGATCATGGAAGATTATCAATTGAATTTGTTCATATCTTACTTTGTTGATTGAACGGTCGCAAAACGAAGAAATTGTGGAGTCCATCGGACGTAACACTTTGATTTTAAATATTTAAACAGCGAACCTCTGGTTTTTGAATGTGTTTAATTGAGTCGGTCATTTATATATATATATATATATATATATATAT
>NW_017297981.1:284885-301700 GCF_001594075.2 Trachymyrmex cornetzi
ATTTTCTTTTATATATCCTTGAACTTAATTTTCAATAAATCTAGTTGAGATAAAGTTAAAAATTTTATTTTCGTGTTCTTTAAATTGAGCATTCATATTTCTAATAATGATTCTTTTATATTCATTAGTTGCAGAAAAAATTCTCTGATCTATATAATCTCTTCATTCTTCTTTGAAACTCTTTAACCTCTGCTATTGAACACACGAAGCGTTTGATTGTGGAGTTATTCTAGATGCAACTTTATACATTTATTATTTCCAATAATTTTTCAATTTAGAAATTTAAAAGAATTTTGGAAATTATTTATTTTGTGGTTAGGTCATCAAGATTGCTAAGTAAAAAGCTATTTTAAATGACCTCGTGTAATATCAACAAAATGACAAATATATATATATATATATATACATATAATTGTTATTTATTAACCGCTAAAAAAGGGATATGACGTGTTATCATTAAATGATGTCATTATATGTATATAGATAAAAAGTACTCATTTTCTCGCTTCTGAGGTGTAAAAATCACCCCAGGTGAGTATTCCTGAGTGAATGCCATAAATTCTTATTCTGAATTAATAATTTAATTTTATTCACGCATTTGTGTTTCAATGAAGATTAGTACGCGTATTTCATACAGATTAAATTTTCTGTATATGAAAGTTTATTTCGAGCGAGAAGCGCGATACTCAGACAAGTATAATTATTCCGTCATGAATCAACGACGACGCATGCCGGTCATTATCGCGCATTAAAATGTAAACTACATGCAGCAGGTCGTCGTAGGGATTTCGAGCAGCGGTTCTCATTATTAGACAGTAGCAAAGTTGATTAGGTTCGCACGTATTAATGGGAACGATGCACCACGGTTTTCAATTTTCTCTGGTTCGAAAGCTAGATTATCTAGTCAAGTAGAATTATTTGAGTAAAACTATTTTATACGTGTTTGACGCCTCATTATTGATATCGCTAAACCATCATTGACAATAAATGATAATCGATTAAGCAACTGCCGGTTAATCGCGAGAATCTCATTTTTGAAGGAAAAAATTTTATTTTTTAAAAACGAGTATATACAACGTATCGAAATAAAAGAAGTGTAAACGTGGTAAAATGTATCGATCAGCATCATGCTTAATTAAATCGTTAAACTTAATGGCATCAACGAACGAAAGAGCCGACTCATTAATGAATCAATTCTAACAGTCATTGAAGATTGAACGAACAGCCGATTTCAATGATATGATTCACAATTTTTCGACGAATTCGTTTAAACCGTTAATTGTTATTTGTCGATATCTTTCATGGTAATAATCTAATCAAATCTAATATGTCAACCACGATATACCTAGATAGACAAAAAGATGTCTTTTAGGTTTCTAAAAGATATCTTACCATGTCTTGCGATATCTTGCACTTTTTACGAAAAGATATCTTTTAGGGCGGTATTCATAGTCGAAGTAAATTTTCTGAGAATTTTCTTTATTTTAACGCAGCGTACTGCAAAATCTTTGTTCTAATATCTTCCAATATCTTTGTTCTTACTAAAAATGAAGACTTCTCAAATAAGGGAATGTGGGGGAAAATGCCAATGGAAATCCCATTGGCACATTTCCCCCCACATTCCCTTATATTTTATGTACTCAATGGTACATCTACGAAGTTATAATTTTCATTAAGAAATGAAAATAAAATTATTCAAATAAATAAAATTTAGATAAAATAAGAATTTGGTCAAAATAAAATTTGATATATCTTAAGACAGTTAGCCTCGAATCTGCTACGTGAAACTTGCTTCTGCAAGCAACAATTATTACAAGAAATTAATAAAGAGCATACAGCCACAACGCCAGTTAAAATACAAATATATTCAATTTACATCAAGTAAACGTTTCGGTCACCATCTGACCATCATCAGTACATCAAATTTCATATTAAACCATATATAAATTATCAAATATCAATTGTACAAATCAAAAGAATTATTTTCGTTCGCAAAAAAACATAATTATTTTAAAATAAAAATACGACAATCAATAGTAAGAAGTCAATTCCAGTCCAAACACGATAAGAATACTTTAGAAGTAGTTGTACATCGAAATCAATTTGTTATAATATGCAAAATATATCCATTTAAATATGCGATTGCCAGATGCTAAATATCCAAATATTAATTGTAACCAAACCAAAAATAGAAAAAATAAAAAAAAAACTTTTTAGAACTATAATATGTTTAAAATCTATTCATATAAAATTAATTATTAATATAACGTATTAACAATTTTATTAACTCACCACATATTTGCCGATATATGTATTAAACCAAATCGTCACAGACTCATCTTTCACAACAAAATTATTTCAGAATCAAACAGAACAAACTTTTAAATTTAAGAGATTATAATATTTCAAATAAATTATCGTTTTGTACTGAGAACAACATTCTAAAGTCAAGTAACTTGTGACCGCTCATCTTTTTGCAATAATTACACGTTATGTAACCTGATTGATTAAACCTATTTTCTTTAAATCTTTCCGCGTGATATTGTGATTTTTTAATAAATCTTACAGTTCCCTCTATTGTATCTTCTAAAGTATTAAACTTGTGCACTAGGAGATGTTGACTAACATTTCTATGGAGTCCGCCTATGAAATGATCTATTAATTTATTGATTGCAAAAACTCTTATTCCTGTCCTTGCTGCCTGATCAGGGTAATTGGAGATCGCTATAATCATGTTGGAATTTAATTTTCTAACTCTAGTAATATATTTTTCAATAGATTCATCTCTGTTTTGCCTAAGGTTGCTCGTTTCTAATTCCCACTGTTCAAACGTTTTATAGTTGCCGAATTCTTTTATAAGTGCCTCACATAATTCCTCAAGATTCGTTATTGTGTACACGGATCTAATTAATGCGGCATCGCCCGTCAATTTAGTTTGAAGGATTGCTCTAAAGAAAAATAATCTTTCTTCCGGCTCTATTAATTCTAAAACTCCTTTACAATCGGATGTGAATTGATGGACTGGAATATTTTTACCATTAAAAGTAGGCAAGAGATTTAAACTATGGCGAGCGGAAAAATAACTATTAGCTGTCGAAGTCGAGGATCTTCGACTTTGTTGGTCTCCATTTATGTGAATATTTTCGATGTGAGATCCTAACTGTGATGACGCTTGATCGTTCATGATTAACGACGAAAGTGTATAATTAGATTCGAAGCTATCTACCGAATTACTTTCATCCGAAGTATCCGACTTATAATGTATGCTAGGATTACGATAGTTCATAAAGACTAAGAGCCCGTTCACACGGTACGGTTTTTTGACCGTTTCGGTAATTTCACCGAATCGGTACTGTTGCCGTGCTCTACAGTGGCAATACATTTTATATGGACGCGTTCACACGATACGATTCAGTGAAATTACCGAAACGGTCAAAAAACCGTACCGTGTGACAGTAGTAGTACAATATACAGCATAGTTGATCGAAGATGTCTGCCGTTGGTTGAAGGTTCGATGACTGAGATGTCCGAAGTCCAATGACTAAGATGTCCAGGATGCGATGAATGAGATATTTAAAATTCGATAACCTTTTTACGTGATGGCCATCCACGGAGTCTTGCCGTTGCCGCCGGTTCCGTCCAGAAGAAACTGTCACGTTCTGTCGGAGATGCTTATGCCACTTCTTCGCTGTTTTCGTCCCGTTAACATCTGCGATTGGTCCTTAACACTTTTTCTTCAGATGGAGATCAGCACAAGCTATTGCAGTACTCCACCAGAGTTTTATCGTATAATATTCAATCTGCAGGAACGGTAACGTATCTGCTGCATTTGCCAGTAAAAGAAAATTGCCGTCAGCCTCCAGTCTTCTACCTCCTTTCTAAATTGTGAGGTTTTCTCGATTCAAACTTCCGACAATATATCTTTTCGTTAATTGATCTTTACTTGAAAATTTTCCAAAGTAAGATTGTTTCAAGCCGTGATCTTCTCGACAGTTAGGTACCGCTGCCACCAATTGTTACGAGTCGAAGCGTCGCAATACGAAATAAATGATTCGACAACTGTCTCTTGATCAGACTTTATTTAACGATAATACAAACTTACAGACTAGCGAGCAAAAGACGGTGTTGTAAGTATGGCTTATGAACTTAGACTAACTGATCGGAGCTAGAAGGATCTTTATTTCGACTAAAGAGGTGGAGCTCTTTATCAATTCTAACCAATAACGTAAGATTTTCGAATACCAAAAATATACGTGAAAGGGGTAAAGGAAAGAGCTAAGGAATGTGTCGATGACTCAAGAATCCGTTCAGACATGAGTCATAAAATACTTGTAGACTAAATTTCAAAAGAGCACTTAAGGAAGACAAAAAAAGGGTCAGAGGAAAAAAAAACGATAGGTGAAGCAAATAAGATGAACAGCCGGAAATAAGGTAGTCAGGAATATTTAGGAAAATATATGTAGAAAACTTTATGTTAAAAACGTGACTCGACAATAGTTACGTGGCACGTAACAGGATCACAATGAGATCGGTTATATGTGGAAGGAATTTGCAGGTTTCTTGTAATAAGTAATCACTCACACTCTTGTACCAAATATAAGAATATAATTAATCATAAGGATAACGAATACAAAAATAGTCATAAGCTCTATAGTGTCCTTTTTATCTCTCAACTCGTGAATCCGCCATTAACGCTCAGACAAAGAATAAGAATAATAATGATCCCTTGCGCCACGCGTGGAGAGCCGGGGAATTAGGCGCCATCTGCATCGGTAAGTAGTGCTTCTCTCCATCATTGTCGATCATTGATAAAATCCACTCCACATTATACACCTCTGATAAATGCAACACGCGCCGGGCATATTCAAGTCGCTAAGGTCCTGCTTGAACACAAAGACGGCATCAATACACGGTCTAATAAATTTGAAAAGAGTAAAGACACCATGACGTTGGCCTGTTTTAATGGACATTTAGAAATGATCCGTTTATTGTTAGAAGCTGGCACGGATTAAAAGCATAAATCTAACAAGATGCATATCGCTCTTATCGAGGCATCGATAAACGGTCATATGAAAGTGGCTCGTTTACTTTTAGGGCCTAGACACAAGCTTTTGCATAACGCATAACGCATAGTGCATAAACGAATCAACTAATCAGAAGCTTTCCTTTCCTCTCATTCCATGGAAAAGAAGAATTTTGATTGGTTGATTCGCTTATGCACTATGCATTATGCGCTATGCAAGAGTGTGTGTCTGGGCTCTTAGATTCAGGTGCCCAAGTAACAATAATAATATTAGTTCCGAAACACCACTAACAAGTGTTACGTCCTGAGCGCGAGATTTCGGCGGTCTCGAGACGCGACACGAGTTCGCGGGAACGCGAGCGCGGAGCGGGGCGCGCGGGGTTAAGCCTTGACTTCGATGTGATGTTTAGACGCGTGTCTTTGTTATTATTATGGGCAGCTGTCACCAGTGCTCGGAATTGAGCACGATATTCGAGAATTATGTACGTGATTTTACGAATTTACTAGATTCTAAAGGTAATTAGCCTTCCAGGTCCTTCCCATAAAAATAAAATAGAGAGTTTAGAGGAAGCGTCAGTTAGGCTTCATCTCGCTGTCTCTCTATCTACACTCTCTTGTGTGATGAGAAGGATTTGGAAGGAAATGAAAAGGCTTTTAATAAGAATAGAAATATTTACGAATATAAGATTTTAATATTTACAGTACACGGGATGTTGCTAATAACTCGCGGCATAGGTGTGATGATAATGGGCCTAGTGGGCTTTCGTGTGGGCGCCACGTGGGGCGGAGATGGAGGCGATTTTGGTCGCGTCGGTGGTGTAGCTGTGGCCGCGGTTTTCGAGGCGACGTTTTTAGCTATAGCGGCTGGTGAATCGGCGATCTCGACGGTCGTGCCGGATTTCGAGGATTTGGTTGCGTCCCCCGCGTCCTCCCTCCAATAAATAGAAGGATCGAAACTTCCCGTGTTAAGGAGCTCCCGCTGTAGCTCCTTAAGGTGGGTACGCCAACCCCCTCGCTTGCCGCGCGTACGTTTTCTCTTAGGCATCTGCTTCAGAAAGAACGTTTTGTAGTGGCGGCAGATCGGAAAGAAAAGAATGCGAAAAGACCTCGACGCCGAGAAGGCGCTCGTTGGAGTTTTCGCAAGGAGGTGATCTCCACGTCGCCGTGGTTTGCGCTGTAGAGATCAGGCAAAGGATTAGCTCGTCTGACGCCGTGGTTGGCGCACGATCAGAGCTGGATTTGTAGGATAGAACGGATGGTCCGGAGCGCTACTAAAAGCGCTAGGAGTCCTTACCGTTTCGGTGGCTTGAGAAGGAATAAGGTAATTTGTCTGCAAATCATCCCGCTTTATATATGTTTCGCATTGTGACCCCTCGCGGTAAGGGGGTGTTTTCGCACACTTGTTGTTGCGAAATTCTCTAGAATATTCTAATTCTTTTATCACGATTTATTCGATTGCTGCGTGTCTTTTCGTCTTTTTGATCGTTCTCGTGTTTAGCGGGGTTTACAATATTCTTAAGGGTGCGCTTGGCTGGCGCGTGATGCACTCGGTTGCGGTGTAGCTAGCGTGTATTCTTTGCGCGTTTTTTCACGCTGCTTTTTCGCGTATCTTGAGTTCTTTGTTCTGAAGCGTTCGCGAGTTTCCTTTGTCTTTTCTAAGTCTCTTATTTCGTTATTCGTGCCTTCCTTCAAATTGCAGTAGCTCCCATTTGTTATTTGAGGCCTTCGTGATTTATGCGTGCATTTTGTGTTGCATCGCTATGCATTTTGTAAGTGCATTACGTGTTTTCACTTGTTCTTAATGAATCGGTGTTATTTCTTCGCGATTATTAAATGGCTAGTTCTAATGTTCATCGTTTCCCGTTTTTTAGCGATGCAATCTACGTGTTTTTAGCGGATTTTCTATTAGTTCTCTATTTTATGAGTCGCGCAGGCGCTGTGCGCGCAACGTTCGTTGGCAACGGCAACGGTAGCATATGCTATAGGTTCTCGCGGCACGTATTATATCATTTGCTATACTGTGCGCTCGCGTTCGCTTGGTAAACGGCCGGAGTGCTATAGTGTAGCGCGCTGGACGTTACACAAGGGAAGTTTCACAACTGTCTGAAACCGATTTGATTCTCCATGAAATATGTTGTTAAACACGGAAATCTAAGAGACACGTATTTTTTTGTACGTGCCCTAACTCATGTTTAAGGGGTTAAACACCCCTTTGAAAAAAAAAGTATTTTTATTTCGAGGCGAATATCGTCGGAAATAGAAAAAATTTTTAAAAATAAAAGTTGTACTGTTTCAACAGTATTTTAAAGATATAAAAAAAATAAATTTTTATTTTATTATTTAACGAAATACCCCCACCACCCATTTCTAAAATCTTAAATTTTCAAATTTTTTTTACCAAATTAAAGATTATTTTTTTACGAATTCAACCATGTGTAATAAAGTTACATTACGACATATAATTTTTGAGAATTAATTATAAACGCTTCTCCGTATATACGCTATCCATGCCCATATGCGTAAGTAATTGTCGTTGGAACAATAAAATCAACGAATAAGGGAATTGATATTTGTAATATTACAAATACAACATATGTCAAGGTCAAGGTCGTTATCGAGTGCTCCTCTTTTCTGCAGTTTTACCTATTTCATATACTATTTATGTCAAGAACAGGTTCGTGACACTTCTGTTCAATTATTGGAAACGAAAAGTGACACATTGAGAAAAATATAGCTGTAATTACCAGAATTTAACTATAATTAGCAATCATTTTTTACGTCAACATATATTTTTTTTGTAGAACTATAAATGTAATTATTATTACTAATATTATAGAATAATAACTATAAAAATTGAGCTCTTAATCGTAATTATTTTATCATACAATTGAATTACCAAACATTTTTCTCTCTCGTTACACTAGACGCTTTAATGAGAGTGTCAAAACATTAATAATCTTTAAAAAAATTATTTTTTAATCAAGCATTAGAATTATATAAAAGTACAAGATATTTAAACAATATTATAAAATCCGTGCACGCGTGAATTTTTGGAAGCATTCCGAAATATGCGCATCTTAATTTAACTCTGATACAGTGAATCGCCTTTATTATGTGGCAATGAGCTTTAATTGAAATGCCCAATTAATAAATTGCAATTAAATAGTGAAGCTGTATAAAGATTCCGACAATAAGACGAAGATATAAAAATAGAAAACAGTTGTCGTAATTAAAAGGTTATTTCTGGCATACGGTTGACAAGGTCGAAAGTCATGCGAATTCGTCGTTCTCCTCGAGTCTCCATTGCTCAAAATCGTCTCGCACATTAAAACTATCATTTGAGCTTCGTAGATCAAGGCTGTTCTCAATATTATTAGGAATCAAACGAATCACGAAGTTGTTTCTCCAGTAACGTCTCCATCGATGTCCATGCAATCTGCAATATATGAGAAAAATATATTTTAATGATTTACATAATTATGATTTTTACTGATCTCTGCGATAACAGGCAGATTGCTCTTTAATTACATTAAACAACAATTTTGATTAAGATGGTTTCTTAGTAAATCGAATTACTATAGAAATGTCTAATTTTTTTATACATAATGAAGTTATTAAAGTACCGGAATTGACGTGTGCAAAATTCTACATAGGTTAACGGTAAGTTAACTGTAGGTTAACAATGAAATAAGAGAGAAAAAAATGTTGAAAATTGCCTTTCACGTATAACTTAGTGACAGATAAGACTTGTAGACACTTCTTTGAGTAACTGTGTACACATATCTTACCATAGACTTTTCTCAAAAATATTGATTGAGATTATAATAGTTTAAAAAATTACGATTTTAATGATCACAAAAAAATTATGGAGTCAATGGCCATTCTGGAAAGATATTTACGTGCATAAACTTGCATATAAATTTAATCTCGAAAAGTAAATATAATCTCATCTTGTTTTCGATGAAGATGCAGCTCTTGATTTACTATTGTAAGAAGGGGTACTCCTTCTGAGTAATACTTCTGAGAGCTTCGATTATACGTCAGGATCTCTTGATGGCAACGTCTTGAAGACTTACTTTCTTAAAATTATAACTCGTAGGATTAATAAATAGATTAAGTTTTTTTATTTAGCTGTTACACAACACCTTCGACCATTTTTCTACGACAACCTTTTTTCTAACAAAACAAACTCTCCAAAAACATCCGACGCTTACAGAACGACTTCTCGCATAACATACAAAGACAGCGCCTTAAGCATGAGACATGTGTATTCCCTTATAGAAAATATAGAGAAATAATGTCTTACACTATCGTATGTTCCATACTATTTCATTACTGTTTTCAAGAAGCTTTCAACTATTTTAAGAAGCTAGAGCAAAATGGAATCATTGAACATCTACAAGATAATAACAATTTTATAATTAAGATAATAATAAGCTTTTAAAGTGTATTTGGCTTATGTTTTTGCTTTAAACATTCATAACTCTTTGAATGCTAAAAAGATCGCGTTTCTCATAAAACTTTTTATAAATATGTAACAAATACTACGAGTACCGTAGCGCAGATAAAATTGTTAGAGAAATTTTTGTAAAATTGAGAAATTAAACAATAATTGCATGTCACAAGTGTTATAATGCCTATTGACATACAATTAAGTCTAACAAGTTTTTCAGTACGTCGAATTGTAAGAAACGCTCTCAGAATTCGACGTACTAAAATAATTGTATGATTTGTATGTCAATAACAGTTTTATAATAGGTATTACAGGCAATAGGAGTCGACGCTGGTTATCAGTTAGCGCAATTTTTCTTAATACTAAATATATAAACCTTAACTTTGAACGTTTCCACTCATGGTTTGAGTCTTCATCAGCAATTTTTCACCCTAGCGTAACGATTGGAGTATTGCATGACAAAATGATATCTCCAACGTTTTTCCTCTCGAATATTGAACCTTTACTGTTGTGAGGTAAGTCACATACTCACAAAGTTAGAAAGCTGAGTGGCAATGAGAACTCAAGTTAAAATTATATGAAGGATTAAATTATCGTATGTATAATTTGAAAATTGATATTCACCTCACCTCACACAGTCGACGCTTGTACACTGAACAATGAATCTCTCTTATTTAACATTTTGTAACTCGTTAATATCTTACAAATTATCGTCAAATTTTAAAAATAACTGCGAGAACGATATGTGTCTTGTCATTTCGACAGTCGGTTAAATAATGATTGCTAAACAAGTAACATAGCAGTCAATTTGAAGACAAACAAATTTATGACATGACATATTGTATTACGAACAAGCCTTAAAGTTTATTGAGAATTTCAATGTACGCATGATTTAAACTAATGATATCATGTTGTAGATTCAGCCCATTGGTCTGTCGATTAATATGCATCATCTCTGATATTAATCTTTTATTATAATAATATTCTACATCCAAAATCTCTACATTTTGCCAATCAAAGTCATGATCGTTTTGCAACCTATGTTCTGTGATCACTGAATGAGTGGATGTTTTACTATGGATATGCTTTTTGTGTTCAGAAAGTCTGGTTTTTAATTTTCTCCCTGTTTGTCCCACATAGAAAGCATCGCAATCATGACAGTTAATGGGTGGCACCCAGTTGGACACGAGCCACTCACAGCGCTTGAGACTACAAAGCTCCTAAGCACCGGTCGCTGTGATTGGTGGTGTCCAATCGAGCCGTGATCAATCGGGATCACCCCACAGTTGATCTTGTAGACTACATTCCTTTTTAATTCATTGTTTAAAGAATCCTTATGAACTTTGATAAACTGATTCAACTTGTTCAAACTAAAAAATGAAACCCTATGGCAGACCCTATTAATTGCGTTCTTGAATTTATTCGATATCTCTTCCAAATATGGTATGGAAAACCATTTAACGCGTTCTTTAGATAAATTGTTATTTGTTTTTTTAGCTGAACAAGAATTCAATTTATTTTTTAATGTTTTAACTCTTCCATTAATAGTATCGAATATAAAATTTAATGGATAATCGTTTTCCAAAGGTATCCCAACAACAAATTCAAGATTCTTTTTGTGAAACTGTGGATGTCAGATATAAAAAACTTTATCTATCAGATTGAAAATTATGCCCTTCTTTTGCGAGATTGGATGTTGAGACAAAAAATTCAAAATGCTTCCCGGAAATGTTGGTTTTTGATACCAGTCGAATATTAATGAGTTATTTTTTAAAATTATAATTGTGTCCAAAAAATTAATAGAGTTACCACCCACTTCCAAGGTGAATTGTAATCTTGGATGGAATGAATTGAATTTTTCTAGAATAGCATCAATTTTGGAATTCGGTAAACAAAGAACGATGTCGTCTACATATCTATAATAGAATGGTATATGATATTGAATATTGCTCAACACCCAATTCTCCAAATCCATCATAATTAAGTTAGCAACAATCGGAGAAAGCGGTGAACCCATAGGCGTTCCAAAAGTCTGTTTGTAAAATTGATTGTCAAACGTGAAAAAAGTTGAATCCAACACTAGGCGAACAGCTTGGATAAATTCATTTTTCGGTAAATTACAATTCTTGCAGATAATGTCCCATCTATTGGAAAGAGTGTCTATTGCTAAATCCATTGAAGTGTTAGTGTAAAGTGATATTACATCCAACAACACCAAACTAAACCCATAATCAATTTTAATGTTTTTTAATTTTTGAACTAATTCAAAACGGCTCTTGATGTTACTAGCCACCGGTTTAGGAATGCTTTTTACAATCAGGCTATGTAAGAACGCTGCCAAATTATATAATACACTATCCAAAGAGAATATAATGATTCTAAATGGGTAATTTAGTTTATGCACTTTTGGCAACGCATAAGCCCTAAGAATGTTACCATCGCTACAATAGAGTTGTTTGTAGGTTAATTCCGAAATGTAATTTTGTTTTTTCCATCCTGCCAACAGTTGCCTCAAGTTACTGTTAATTTTACTCGTAGGATCCTTGAGAATTTTCATGTACGTGTCTTTATCATCAAGCATTGTTTTAACTTTTTCAATATACATGTTTTTGTCTAATGCTACCGTTAAGTTGCCTTTGTCAACTTTAGTGAAAATAATGTTACTATTGTCCTTTAAAAATTGCTTAGTTAACCGTGTTGGATTTTGTAATTTTTTGATAACAGAATTCTTTTTTATTTGAGAGAAAATAGGCTATTTATTATTGCAATAGAATTATTTCTAACTGAATTGTGTACGGACGTCTGTAATTTTTTTATATTAAATTCAACATTTTTTATGAGTTTAAAAATTAATTTGCTATTGTAACAAATGGGAAGAGAAAAGTTTCCACCTAATTGCAAAAGGCACTGAACACACTCCGGAATAGATTTACCCCTTAAACATGATAATGAACATTTGTTATTTTCAAATTCATTCGGAGCGACAGTAACCTCAACCAAGCTGTATCCCTCCGAAGATGTAATCCTTTTATTGTGAAACAACTGGCCAATGCCACTGTCACTATCATGTACTGATGATGGTTTCATTCAGAAGTACTCAATGCTCCTTATCTCTCCCATTCTTTTCTTCTTTTCTTTAAAATTTAGCCAAGCAATCTTTTTGTTAATCTTTTTTCTTTCAAGTAAGAACTCGTTATATATCTTTTTGTCCTGAGATTGAAAAAAATTATTTAATATATTCATAGGAATCCCCCTTGAAGCGATACGAGCAAGATGGAAAGTTCTATTTCTCGCGAAATTAATCGATAAATATGCATCATTAAGTTCTACCTTGGGAATTCTTTTAATGTAATCATCACGAATATTATTCAACTTATTTGTTGAAGAATTTTTCAAATCAAGATTTGGTGTGAACTTAATGATTCTGTATAAATGTGAAGGCACAATCTCTCTATCAATACAGCTTTTTGTAAATCTAACCCGATTCATGTTTAAAAAATAACTCATTAATATATTTGACTGGTATCAAAAACCAACATTTTCGGGAAGATTTTTGAACTTTGTCTCAAAACATCCAATCTCGCAAAAGAAGGGCATAATTTTCAATCTGGTAGATAAAGTTTTTTATATCCCACATCCACAATTTCACAAAAAGAATCTTCAATTTGTTGTTAGGATACTTTTGGAAAACGATTATCCATTAAATTTTATATTCGATACTATCAATGAAAGAGTTAAAACATTAATAAATAAATTGAATTCTTGTTCAGCTAAAAAAACAAATAACAATTTACCTGAACAACAAGTTAAATGGTTTTCCATATCATATTTGGAAGAGATATCGAATAAATTCAAGAATCCAATTAATGGAGTTTGCCATAGGGTTTCATTTTTTAGTTTGGACATAAGTTGAATAAGTTTATCAAAGTTTATAAGGATTCTTTAAACAATGAATTAAAAAGGAATGTAGTCTACAAGATCAACTGTCATGATTGCGATGCTTCCTATGTGGGACAAACAGGGAGAAAATTAAAAACCAGACTTTCTGAACACAAAAAGCATATCTACAGTAAAACATCCACTCATTCAGTGATCACAGAACATAGGTTGCAAAACAATCATGACTTTGATTGGCAAAATGTAGAGATTTTGGATGTAGAATATTATTATAATAAAAGATTAATATCAGAGATGATGCATATTAATCGACAGACCAATGGGCTGAATCTACAACATGATATCATTAGTTTAAATCATGCGTACATTGAAATTCTCAATAAACTTTAAGGCTTGTTCGTAATACAATATGTCATAAACTTGTTCGTCTTCAAATTGACCGCTATGTTACTTGTTTAGCAATCATTACACAGGTCTGCAAAATTCACTTTTTTTTTTTTAATATCAGAGTGATATCCGACGTATTTTTGTGCGTTGAACACAAATCTGAAGTCGAAAAGTGCCTATCACGTCATGATTTTGAGAAAAGTGGGGGTAAAGATTCCAAAAAACGTGTTTTTGGGTGTTTTTACCCCTAATTTTCTCTGAAACCTGACGTGCTAGAGACTTGAATTTGTGCTCAAATTAAAGCTTGGTTCCTCCCCTACAAAAACCATATAGGATGGTTTTGAAAAAAATTTTATAGTTTTTGAAAAAGAAGGTTTTAAGCTTCCAATTCCTAGTGATTATGATGAAAATGCAAATTATTTAATTACATTGAGCTGAGCTCATACAAATCACTACTTGACTGTTTTTGGGGTCGGTGTTTACGAATCCAATGTCACTTTTTTGGATTCGTAAACACCGACCCCAAAAACAGTCAAGTAGTGATTTGTATGAGCTCAGCTCAATGTAATTAAATAATTTGCATTTTCATCATAATCACTAGGAATTGGAAGCTTAAAACCTTCTTTTTCAAAAACTATAAAATTTTTTTCAAAACCATCCTATATGGTTTTTGTAGGGGAGGAACCAAGCTTTAATTTGAGCACAAATTCAAGTCTCTAGCACGTCAGGTTTCAGAGAAAATTAGGGGTAAAAACACCCAAAAACACGTTTTTTGGAATCTTTACCCCCACTTTTCTCAAAATCATGACGTGATAGGCACTTTTCGACTTCAGATTCGTGTTCAGCGCACAAAAATACGTCGGATATCACTCTGATATTAAAAAAAAAAAAAAAAAGTTAATTTTGCAGACCTGTGTTATTTAACCGACTGTCGAAATGACAAGACACATATCGTTCTCGCAGTTGTTTTTTAAAATTTGACGATAATTTATAAGATATTAACGAGTTACAAAATGTTAAATAAGAGAGATTCATTGTTCAGTGTAGAAGCGTCGACTGTGTGAGGTGAATATCAATTTTCAAATTATACATACGATAATTTAGTCTTTCATATAATTTTAGCAATAATAAGATTTTTATTCGGACCGACAAGAATTAAACACTAAGTATGAGAATATTCAAGCCTATGACGGTCAAAGCTAGATCTTTTTTGCCTACACAATTCCCAGCGAATTGTCTATATCCTAAATATGTACATGCATATATATCATATTTTTGTAGTTATTGAAACTGCGTCCCGGCCGAGGTAATATTTTTCGCAATAAATTTATTTAAGGTTTCTTTGCAGCACATTGTCAATTTAATCTAACTTGTGATATTATTGCAGTAGTTTAATTGCGTTAGATAGAGTCCGGAAAAATTTCGGCGCGCAGTTTGAATAACTACAAAAATATGATATATAGGCATGTACATACATATATAGGATATAAATAATTCACTGAGAATTGTTTAGGCAAAAAAGATCTAGCTTTGACCGTCGTAGGCTTGAATATTCTTATACTTAGTATATAATTTTAGCTTGAGTTCTCATTGCCACTCAACTTTCTAACTTTGTGGGTATGTGACTTACCTCACAACAGTAAACGGTTCAATATTTGAGAGGAAAAACATTGGAGATATGATTTTGTCATTCAATACTCCAATCGTTACGCTAGGGTGAAAGATTGCTGATGAAGACTCAAACCATGAGTGGAAACGTTCAAAGTTAAGGTTTATATATTTAGTATTAAGAAAAATTGCGCTAACTGATAACCAGTGTCGACTCCTATTACCTAAATACATATTTTATGGTTTTATTAATTATTTTAATTAAAGGAGTTTGTAAAAACTTATTAGCTTTTATATTATAAATTGTAATTCATTATTTATAATAGGTACTTGTCGCACGTAATTATTGTCTAATTTCGCTCTTTTACGACATTTTTCTAACAAGTTATTACAAGAACGAAGAACTCTTAATTTAAAAACAATAGCGAGAGAATAAAGGGCACATAAGAGTCAAATATAATAAGGTATATTAAAATATGAAAAATCAAAAGAAAATATTATTAATATAATATTCTATAATCGATTAAAATATGACATGTTTCGGTCTCACGTTGAGCCTTCTTCAGATATACATACAAGAGATGTTACATATTACATGAAAGCAGTCGAAAAGATAGAAAAAACTATACATAAAGTAATAATAGCCCGTGAGATATTTTGCTGAAAAACAGAAATCACTCGTAAACGGTTGAATGACCGGTTGTTTGAAATTATCCGGAGTTCTGGTAACAATCAAGTTAGAAATAAATTATGAGAATAATAAAAAATGACATTGAGTAAAATCGTCACTCTGGTCAAAACAACTCACCTAGCTGGCCATAAAATAAGATTTCACATGTCGATAAGATGTTCGTCAATTTTCGAATTATTAAACGTTAGTATGTTAGTCCATAGTAAAATAATTAGTCACAATATAAAATTAAAGATGTATAAAGATATATAATAAATAGTGTATAAAAAATAATAAAAATAGACACCTTAGGCCATCAAGTGTACAGAAAACCAACACACACAGACAGATATCTACATGCCGAGTCGCACCACCACCCAGCACAAAAACAGTCAGCAATCAACTCACTAGTACGTAGAGCTTCCACCATCTCTGACAAAGAACATCTACAGACAGAACTCAACCACCTCAAACTGGTCTTACAGGAAAACGGACACGACAAAAAATACATGACAAAATAATCAATAAACATGCAAACAAGACAACGGTCTTTGACACACAACCAGACGAAAGGATCCTAACCATCCTCCCATATGTCAAAGGAACGGGGTGGTCCCGATTGACCACGGCTCGATTGGACACCACCAATCACAGCGACCGGTGCTTAGGAGCTTTGTAGTCTCAAGCGCTGTGAGTGGCTCGTGTCCAATTGAGCCGTGTCCAAATTGGTGCCACCAAAGGAACAACAGATCGGATTGGCAGGATATTAAACAAACA
>NW_017297981.1:301798-306672 GCF_001594075.2 Trachymyrmex cornetzi
AAAATACCTTGTTCCTGCGGGAAAGTATACATTGGAGAAACCGGCAGAATGGTCAACCTACGGATCAAAGAACACCAACGTGATGTCAGACTAAAACACACCACGCAGTTGACATTATCAGAACATAACGTCGAAACAGGACATCAAATACTGTTTGACAAAACGACCACAATAGTCAACAGTACATCATACTTTCCAAGAAAGTACAGAGAAGCAATACAAAAACACCCTAACAATTTAAATAGAGATAATGGCTACAACATTAATAAAATATGGAAGACCATTCTCCCGGTTATTGAAGACCGACCAATTCCACCATCTCTTTCCCCTCCCAACAACCCCTTCCCCCTCTCCGTCCATCCCCACCATCCCAACAAGCAGCGTAATATAAAAAGGAACGGCCCGGAGGAACAGCTCAGTATCAGGCTGCCCCTCGCCCTGATGAAGTGGACTGCGAGGTTCACGAAACGTTGGCATCTCAAGAATGGATCTGGACACGGAGGAAACCTGCGAAACGCGTAACCTTTATACAGAAAGCACCCGTGGAAGCCTCAAGAATGTTATAGTATTATTATTATTAATATATGTGTATAGTATATTAATAATAAAAATACTATATTATTATTACTATTAATATTAATAATAAAAATATTGTCAATTATTAATTTAAAATTATTCTAAAAAGAAAGTTTTAATTCATTATTTAAGTTGAGGGAGATTCATCAGTTCCATTCGTATAGTATAGTTAATAATAGGAACGCTCCTGAGAGAGATGAAGCGGTACGCGTGTTGTTTATAAGCATTCGACGATTCGTTGCTAGGCAATGCGCGGCAAGAGGGGAACAGTGGGCGTCGCCAACGAAATCGAGCCGAAATGTGCAACTAAATCCAAGCTCTGCTTTATGTTATTGAATTTAGATTTTAAGAC
Source organism: Trachymyrmex cornetzi (assembly GCF_001594075.2). Lineage (NCBI taxonomy): Eukaryota > Metazoa > Arthropoda > Insecta > Hymenoptera > Formicidae > Trachymyrmex > Trachymyrmex cornetzi. Next base: position 302,727 of record NW_017297981.1, read on the forward strand.
TGAGCTAGAAGCAGGAATTCTACCATATCCGAATTTTTTAAGGCATATGCATAATACATAGGGATTTTATACATAGGCATTTATTTTATAAAAAAAGAACAAAACTAAAAAGGGCTACGAGCTTAAAAATTTATTCGTTATAAAATTAAAATTATTAAGAAGTCACAGAATAAAAACATATCATTTCGTTATAATATAAACTTTAATTTGCCTGCAATAAACAATAAAACATAAACAAAACAAAAACAGATGTTTCGATCCCTGTTGGATCATTATCAATGCCACAATACAAAAGTACAACGGTGAAGATATTAAAATATTAGAGAATAAAAATTAAAATGATGAATAACAAATTAAAATCTGTAAATAATTAATTCTTATTGCGAAAAATATTACCTCGGCCGGGAGTCGAACCCGGATCTCTTGCATACCGTGCGAGCGTCCTGAGCCTTTAGACTACCGATAAAAATTAAAATTCGCTCTCAGTCGCAAAACTTATTATAATAAGACTCACAGTATCAATGTCATAAAAACACGCTCAGTATAACTTAAAACTTGTACAACGGTTGTAATCAGTAAAAATGTGAATTTCTGGACATGGTATGCGGATTAAAACGAAATTGTATCTTGTAAAACCTATTTCAATATAAAATATAAAAATATCAATTGTCAGACAATGCGATGAGAGTAGATCGGTCATCTCTCTAGTGTGTTCAGAGACAATGTTTATTTTATACATAGGCATTTTTTTTTCTTTTTTATTTTTTAGGCATTTTATACATTTTATTTTATACATAGGCATTTTTTAAGGCATGTACACGACCATAAAGGATACCATTTAATATCACGTATTATACGATCAATTAAGGAAGGCTAAAAATGTGCATCAGCCCGATCTCCATTATTGATCAATGCTTTTGACAGTTTGCTATAAATATTATTAGCCCATTCACTATCCATGTTATTTACGTTATCTGGCACGTCTAATTGTAAGTCTAATTCGTTATCTTCGAGGGAATTAAGATCTTTTTCAAGAGGTATCGATTTAGTCAGTATAAGTTTCATTTTTTAGATATAATAATTATTGCATTATATTTCCTCTGCTTCTTGTAATGTTTGCGCAAAAATAAGTTGTCCTATGCATTTCAAAAAAATGTCTTTACACGAGGATTTATTCCTTTAAAACAATTAGCATAACTTTTTATAAAATGTGCTACGTCTATTTAGTATACCCCATAGATCTCCATTGCTGTGTGGGTCAGCTATGAAGGACCTGAGGACAATAGGTAATGTTCGACCTTCAATATATCTTATATATCTTACATATAAATACGGCAAATCGTATACCTCTTCGCATGATATAAATGAAAATATATTACGTAACTTTTCTTTCGGATTCCTGCAGTTAGCATGAAATTCATTCAGTCAGTACACTTGGTTTTCGAGGTTATGTTGTACGTGTTCACTTCAACTCGCCGGTCGTCAGGGGTTACAAACTCCCATTGTTCTCGATGTACCACGGTTTGCAGCGCCCTCACTGAGTGACAGGGCTCACGGACGAGAACTAACCTTTCTAGTGTGTAAGCGAGTGAGTGAGTGAGAGAGCGACTGAGATAGATTGAGATAGATGAACGTCTGTACATACAGACCACACATGCTTTATAATCTTAATATTCAATATTTACTTTTTTTTGCGATTATTACCTAAAAAAATTGTAACATTGTTTCATTCTTAAACCACACTTTATTATAATATTATAAAAATATGTACATCAATATATGTATATATATATATATATATATGTATATTGACCGTAATAGGCTTTCTTTCATTGTTAATAATTTGTATATTGGTGTTTCTTTCTATATGTTAAATTGTTTTTCCAGAAGACACTGCAATAAAGATATATATTGAAATTATATTTAGTACATGCTGTAATAATTTGTGCAAATTGTTTATAAATTATAATTTTTGTTTTACCTGTCTTTCTATGATATTTTAATGACATCATGTATGCACGGCGATACATAAATATGTTACTTGAGTCAACTTTTATTTGCCTGTGTTCAAGATTTTATTTATTATATTACATCATTCTAAAATAAAATAATGTGCAAGTGTATCAAGTGCAATATTTTGTACGTCAGTACAGTGGAAATTTACTGTAAATAATGTCTCTTGACTTATTGTTTTTATAAATTTCTGTTTGACGTTTGTTTCATGAAAAAAATAAGAGTGCTCTTCAGCAAATTCGATAACACATTCGAGTATTTGTATTGTTTCTTCGTCTTCTAATATTGCATTACATTGGGCGCAGTTAATTAAATTTTTTATTTTCTTTTTAACATTATTCACTATCTTATTTGTATCTATATACAGGCTGTCGGCAACATCTGATATGTCTGAAATAGCCGTTGTTTCGCATTCAACAATCGTTTCATTTTCTTCTGCACATTCAATTTCTTCTGTACGCATTATGGATAGTAAAGGTAAAAAGCTTTCTTCGTCTTCTTTACAATTTGCTGATAAAGAATGTTTTGACGTTATATTACAAGTTAATAGTGCTTTGAATGCTGTAATGCTTAAATAAGTATGGCGTAGGATTATTGTTTTGATGTCCGTGTCTTCTAATTCCACTGAAAAAATTTTCTACATGATCTTGATTACAGTATTTCAAATCGAGTGAAGTAAATCCGCATGTCTGAAGCATTTTCCATAAACACATTACACCTTTTATTGTTCGTCTCCAATTAATTAAGCACTTTGATTTATTTCTTTGGTTTTTTTTGGTTTTTTTGGTTTATTTTTGTAGTTCTATCCTCTTGGTCTTTATACTTTCTCCTATTTAGTATTATTTTCTTCGTTTTGTTTTTTAGTTTCATTCTCTTTATAGTTCTTTTCATGCGTCTCTTTTGTGCTTGCAATTTTCTATTATTATCATAAAGTATTTGTACTGTTGGAGACAACTTCATCCTCCGTGTTATTTTTGCCAGATTAGAACTTCTTGCTTGTGAATTTTGGTTAGTTTTAGAAAGTTCGATACCTTGTTTTAGTTCTTGTATTTGATTATGATGTTGTATTTGCATTTGAGACAATTTTTCTATACTTGCTTGGAACTGCATGAAATTTTTCTGTTCAGAAAATTTTTCTAATTGCAGTAATCTCTGTGCAGTAATCTCATGCTGCTTCTTTTGTTGTTCAGATAAGTTTTCTATATCTATTCGCATCTGAGCGACATTCTCTTGCTGTTTTTCTTGTTGTTCAGATAAGTTTTCTATATCTATTTGCATCTGAGCGACATTCTCTTGCTGTTTCTCTGGTTCAGATAATCTTACGTTCATTTGCATCTGTGCGACATTCCATTGTAAGTCAGTAATTGTTTCCTGATGTTGCAATACGTTTTGTTCCTGACTTTTTGTAATATTGTTTATTTGTATTGTGCATGTATCTGTTGTCATAAAGGGAACAGCAGTCCGAATTAATCTTCGAAGCTTAGGACTGCCAGTATAATCACTTTCCTTAAAATGTTTATAACACACTCGTAGTTTATTAATTTCATTTTCTTTGTAAGGTTTCAAAATTAAACTTTTCATCCATTTTTCACGTATCTTTGTATTTATAGGAAAAGTATGAGATGGCATAATACCCGTCGATGTACAGTTGAATACACTACACGCTCTTACCATTTTATTTATAATGGCTCAGTCAGGCTCAGTCACTTTTCTTCTTTTTCTCTGTATTATAATATCAAAAGTGATTCCGGCTGATTCCGGCTAATAACGGTATGAAAACCTAGAAAATACAAAATGCAAATAAATACAGAAATACGGGAAATGCAAAGATAAAATGAGAATCAACTTTTTCACTGCACCGAAAGCTTTAAAATTCGAAGACGCACCAGCAGAAGCTACAAAATTCGAGAATCCACTTACTTTGATTCACGTG
>NW_017297981.1:306858-310200 GCF_001594075.2 Trachymyrmex cornetzi
CAATGGTGCACATTTAGCTCCCCGGCAACACGAGAATCACCCCCACCACTCTCGCTGTCTCGCTCGCTCTCACGCAGCGGCTGCGCGAGAGGGAGCGAGACAGCGAGAGTGGTGGGGATGATTCTCGTGTTGCCTGGGAGCCAGATGTGCATCACTGTTTGTAACCCCTGCCGGTCGTCACAAAATGGCATTTATCATGGAAGAAACCCAGTTGTGGGATTTTCTAAACGGCTTATCGACAATTGTCGCTATCGTTAACTAGCGACAGCCAATTCCGCGCTTCCTTTCAGGATTGTCCTGTCATTGGCTGTCGCTAGTTACCGATAGCGACAATCATCGATAAGATGTTTAGAGAATCCCGCTACAGGGCTGAGTTCGAAAACATCACCCGGGTGTCTCCGTGTATCATCTTATCCTTGTTTAACACTTAGTGAACAACAAAGATAATACGATACGCAAGGGCACTCGGGTGATGTTTCCGAACGCAGCCCAGGTATGCTTACACCATTGCGCATACACATTTCTAATTAGCCAATGGGTGCATTCAGTACTATAACCGCTCACTGAGCGCTCAGTGAGATCTCGTATCTATTTGGTCTATATTTTTAGATCTAACGGAATATGCCAATCAAATGCAAGAGTTCACTGAGCGCTTAGTGAGCGGTTGTAGTACTGAATGCACTCAATGAGAATTGATTAGTTCACTTTTATTTTCAAATAATTTCCCCAGAGAGACATTTCCTCTCTGGAGTAATACAAAAATAAGTGACTATGCCGCGCGCCATTAAAATATATTTATTGAGGGGGACAAGGCCCCCCCCCCCCCAGCATGGGCAATTAAAACTAGAAGACTGAGGGGCAAGCCCCCCAGTCTACGCATCGTTATCACAATATTTTTCATCCCCCCAGCACGCAAGCTGGGGGGATTCGTTATCACAGATTATTGCTCCCCCGGATTATCACAGGAGTGTCGTCAAAATATAAAAGTCCCGGAGGAGCGCGCGCAGTAATATGTATAATGATAATGACAATAAAATTAATTAGTGTAAATAGCGCACACTAACACTCGGATAAAATACAAAATTGCGATACACGGCATACACACTCAGACAGTCAGGACCCCACAAACAGATAGAATAAATAATAAAATATATAAGAGGCTAAAAGATAAAAAGAAGAAGAGTACAATAGTACTTGGAAGAAGAAAGAAAAAAAGAGAAAGAAAATAGAAGAAAGAAAATAAAAGAAAAGTAAGGTAGAAAGAGTCAAAATAAAATAGCATAGCTATAAAACAATAAAAAATACAATAGTATATAAAATAAATAGATAAATAATTAAAATCAGCAGAGAGGCGTCCCGTCCAATAGTCAAGTAAGTATATATTAAAATTAAAAGTGTACATACAATATAGTAGGCGAATAGCGCCAATATCACAGGTATAGTTAAATAAATAATTGGACATTGGGACACTCTCTCTACTAGATTGAAAAGGGGAGGCCAAGACAAAGACAAAATAATTTACGCGAAACTCACAACGTTCGAGACGCGACGCGCCGCATCTGCGCTGACCTTTCCTCGGCGAGCCAGCGTCTAGAACCGCTCTTGGCGGCATCAAGAGATGATCCCCAGAGGGACGGGAAGGAGCAAGGTACTGGTGGGTGCCCCACGTATATGTCTCGTGATCAGCGAACGGTATCCGAGACGATGAGACGACGCATCATTGAAGCGTATTGGGCCGTGACCCTCAGCAGTCTCAACACCGCCTCATTTCTCGGATCCCACGAGCCGAGGCCGCCGACGACGAAGGCCGTCACGACGACACGGTACCCTTGTTGCTGTAACTCTTCGGCCAGGGCGTTGTATTTTTCAAGTTTCCTCGCCCTGGCCTCTTCAAAGGAAATCCACCTATTTTCAAAGGGCACCGTGACATCCCTTTTATATGACGATACTTTTGGAGGGCTCGTGCCTGACCACAAGGTCAGGTCGTAGCGCCGCCAAATCGCCGCTGACGCCCTCCACCCGCTGGTTAACCCGCACCACCCCTGGAAGACGAGTGGCCTTCCAGAGACGGTGCAGGACAGCGTTGTGCCTCAGCTGTATTGCGGCAGAATGGATACCGCAGTAACAGAGCACATGAGGTAGAGTCTCTGATGCTTCACCGCATCGCCGACAGCGCTTATCATTTGTCTCCCAACGTCGTGCGCCGTTGAGAGGGAGTACGTCTAAACGGGCCTTATGAATAAAGCGCCAATCGGCGAAGCGAGTGAAACTGCCGCCACGGATAAAGTGATTGCTCACCCGACTCCGTGACGACACCTCAAAGACCTTACCCTGGTCAGGCTTGCTGAGCAACCTATTCGAATAGTGCTCTGATACAGCTGAGCGCAACCGATTCACTACCTGGCCGCGCGCTCCAGGCGGAATCTGTAGTACTGAGGCGGAAATTTGTAGTACTGAATGCACCCAATGAGAATTGATTAGCTCACTTTTATTTTTCAAATAATTTCCCCAGAGAGACAATACCTCTCTGGGGTAATACAAAACAAGCGGCTAGACCGCGCGCAATAAAATAAATATATTTATTGCGGGGGACAAGGCCCCCCCCCGCATGGGTAATTAAAACTAGAAGAGGCAAGCCCCCCAGCCTACGCAATTTTATCACATATATATTTCTTCCCCCCAGCACGCAAGCTGGGGGGATTCGTTATCACAGTATTTTGCTCCTCCGGGATATCACAGAGGTGTCGTCAGAATATAAAAGTCCCGGAGGAGCGCGCAGTAGGTATACTAGGCGGGTTCTAACCCATGGGGCTAGAGGGGAGCGCGGGGTGCGGGGGATACTCGTAGGCGAGCGGAAGCGTAGCGCGGGGATTCTTCGGTGGTGGGGGTATGACGTCATGCGGAATGGCAGTAAGATTTTGGGGACTGCAGTCACGTACAAGACAAAAAAAAAAAACATCACAAAAAAGGAAATATTGCCATGAACAAAAACAAACAGTTATAGAACGAAAAGTGTTACAAAGGGTATATGCTCCAACCGTTTTTCGACCAAGATATAGTGTAATGTAATTTTTATAGAAACAACGTTTATTAATTATTTTAAATACCTAAATACAACCAAGTTTCGTAATTATTGAGAGTAGATATAGTAGGCGAGTTCTAACCCCTGGGGCTCTAGTGTGGCGCGGAGGATACTCGTTGGCGAGGAAAAGCGGAGCGCGGGGATACTTGTAGGCGAGGGGAGCGCGGAGAGTACTCGTAGGCGAGGGGGCGCCCAAAAAAATTATAATGAATTATATAAAATAAGACTTACCTCCTCGTCGTCTTCCTGCTTCTCAGCCT
>NW_017297982.1:0-788 GCF_001594075.2 Trachymyrmex cornetzi
AACGGTGCTCTAGTGTCACGTCGTATGTAACGCTAGGCGAATTTTAGGAATTCTCGGTTTGACGGAGAACTCCAAATGTTGATTCAGCTATCGTTGGTAAGGCTATCCAGAATTCAACTATTTTTTCGTGGGACGTTGCGGTGAGGTTAACGGAGTTAAAATCCCAAAATCCGTAGCCTGAGGGTAGATTGTCAATGTCTGCTGGTGGAAATCCCAGTTGGTTGATACTTTACTCGATAAGGAAGGGGATCTTCGATAGAAGACTCGTTGAATTATTGTAATAATTTGAGATTCGATAATATAATTTCTTTATTGTAAAGTAATACACTGTGGATGTGACAAACCGAATGCTTCAATTGACTGACGCGAAGACTAAGAGTTAAACTAGAAAGTTGACCACCCAAGAATCTCTCTGAACTTCGTATGGAAAAAAGGGGCGTTTCTACGGTGAGGGTGGCTGCTTTTACATTGTTACGAACAATGGGCAGTGACTCATAAGCGTTATTGTCTTGGAGGAGTCGTCTTCATGACCTTATACGGCAATATTAAAATCGGACGATCGGTCGAATAGTGGGGGAGACGCAAGCTTCGCTCCTTATTTGGTAATGTTCGCAAGCTGATACAGTAGATCATTTCTATTTATATAAGGCATAATTAGTATGGCGTGATTTTCTAGGTCAGCTGTGGTGAATCATGGTTTTGTATGTAGCTAACTTATTCTACTATCGTCGATTCATATGAGAATGATATTTATATGAAAATTGAAAAGAATATAATTATCGTCATTG
>NW_017297983.1:0-764 GCF_001594075.2 Trachymyrmex cornetzi
TTTACTTGCCGATCACCGCACGGAGCATTACGGATCTAACGATACACGTCGTCGACCAGAACGAACGATTGCTCGATTGTCGCGGAGAAGAGATCACCGTCAGATTGCACGTGCGACAGCGACAGCGATAACGGGAGCGTGAGATGCTCGTATTGAACGGAGCGGAGCGCACGCAGAGAGATAACGAATTCTTTACAAGACCGGTGACGTCACAGCTCGATAACACTCGCTCATCCGGCTGCATCAGCAAGAAGAAGCTTAGCGCGTCGAACGTTAAATTTTTACAATCTTTGGGACTCGCGGTGCGCAAATTTTGAGATGATTGATATCTTGAATATTACCGATGAGCCGATCTTTGACGATCGTATCGTCAAAGTACAACCCGTTCGCCAATACAACGTTCGGGTACAGCGATGACATAAGAATACCCATACAGTAATTTGTACACGTTGCCGTGCGAAAGTTTTCTTTACGTCGAAAGATGATTGACGGTGAAAAAGAAAAACGATCAGACGCCAACGACGCTTGTAAATAATTGCGTGACGTTTATGTATGATGAAATTCGATATGAACTCAACGGCTTGGAGATTGACCGCAGCAGAAAGGCATAACTAGTACGCTCAAGAATTACGTGTCGCTGAGGTATGATAAAGCTTTGATTGCGCTCAACGCTGGATGGAACACTAGATCCGACACGGAGAAAGGACTCTTTAATTTTTGCGTACCGCTCAGCATGCTGTTGGGCTTTTGCGAAGATTACAAAC
>NW_017297984.1:0-225 GCF_001594075.2 Trachymyrmex cornetzi
CAAGGTCACATGAAGGTCATTTCAACATAACCATATAATAGACCACTTGATATACTAAAACTTTTGTATTGAACATTTTTTTCCATAAGCATATTATTTTCCAAGATATTTGACCGTTGCCGAACTTTCTCCCATCACTGTATAATATAATATTATAATATAATATAATATAATATAATATAATATAATATTATATTAATATTATATTCATAATCAGGAGGCAAA
>NW_017297985.1:0-598 GCF_001594075.2 Trachymyrmex cornetzi
TTTGGATTAAGTAAACACTACTTCACTTAGAAGAGAGAATTATATTAACAGAATTTAACTTGGGGCCACAATTGTTTGTTATCAAATCTTTTATACAGATGATACATATATCATTAGATTTAGTAAAAACATTATTAACAGAATTTAACTTGGCGCCACAATTGTTGATATCAAATCTTTTATACAGATGATACATATATCATTAGATTTAGTAAAAACATTATTAACAGAATTTAACTTGGCGCCACAATTGTTGATATCAAATCTTTTATACAGATGATACATATATCATTAGATTTAGTAAAAACATTATTAACAGAATTTAACTTGGCGCCACAATTGTTGATATCAAATCTTTTATACAGATGATACATATATCATTAGATTTAGTAAAAACATTATTAACAGAATTTAACTTGGCGCCACAATTGTTGATATCAAATCTTTTATACAAATGATACATATCATTAGAGTTAATCATATATACACATGCTAGATATTTTAACTCTCATTGCGGATGGTTTTTATTTTTTTCATTTTTCGAAATATTCATATTTCTTAATATGATTCTGACTTTTTTTATTAATGTGCTCCTTAT
>NW_017297986.1:0-2129 GCF_001594075.2 Trachymyrmex cornetzi
TAATTTAGTCATACTTTTAATTTGTTGAATTTGAGAGTCCGAATACAATTATTACTTATTATATATATGTATATATACTTTAAAGTACGTTTTGTTTTGACTGTTCAACTTTTCCCGCTCAAATTTTCTGTGTTCTCTACTCAACTTTGTAATACACAACTAGTACATAATAGGCGCTACGCACACTCTATACTCCAGTAAATGTATTATAATATGAGTTATAATATAATATCATAGTATTATAATACAACTGATAATACAACTTATAATACAACTTATAATTAATACTCCGATAATACAAAAATATTATTGAAAATTCTAATTAATAATATATGTAACTATACTAAATTTAATTTTAAGTATACAATTTGAAATAATAAAAAAATATTAAGAATATTTAATTAAAACATAATCAATTTAAAATAAATGTTTCATAAATGTTAATGTTCAACATTAAACTTTATGAAACATTTATCTTAAATTGTGCATTGTACATAAATTATTGTTTACTTTGGAATTTAAGACTACGTAACACATAATTTTCAAATTTTAAGTTTGGATTCAAAATCAGCAACCCCGAAAAGCATTAATACTAAATTTTGCTAAAAATATGAGAGGACTTTTAACATTTTCATTAGCTATATTGGTTCAACCATTTATACTTTTCCAATTTTGAATCTCGAATTCGGAATCAGCAATGCTGAAAACCCTTAACATTTTGTCGAAATTGGAGGACTATTAGGGCGACTGTTACCAACACCGATTAACTTAATCGACGATTAACTCAATCAGCAGAATTACCATTATAGATAGAAGATTTCCATTACTTTTATCACCATTAAGTATAGGAACGCAGAGAGAGAAGTATATCACGAAGAGATAAGGTTAAGAATGATATACTATTGTAGACCGGACTTGTGCATTTCACGTGAGATAGGGTTTACAGAGGGTGCTTTCCATTTGATGGAACAAGTCGACACAAGTGTCATTCTATCTTTATCACTCTCTAAATGCCAAGAAGATAGAACGACGCTTGTGTCGACTTGTGCCATCAAATGGAAAGCACCCATAGAAGTCTGTGAGCAGAATGCAACAAATTTGCAACAATTTTGTGATAATCTGCTGAAAGATAGGATCATTCCTCAACATATAACAATATAATCCATTCAACGTGAAGAAAATTCCCGACAATAGCAAATTAAACATTCTGCTGAACGTATTCACACAGTGGCTGTGGTCAGCAGGGGTTACAAACTCCTATTGTTCTCGAGGTACCACGGTTTGCAGCGCCCTCACTGAGTGACAGGTCTCACGGACAGAACTAAACTTCGTAGTGTGAGTGATCCGCCATATTAAAATTGTATGAAGTAACGAAGAGTACGATACGAGGTTATCAATGTGACTGGTTATCAATGTGTCTGGTTATCAATGTGACTATTTTGTATGTTCAAACACATCACACATGCACGCACCCATATATCGACATAATACATATATTGATATACATGTACTTGTATATAATTTTTGTAATAAAGTGTGGTTTAAGAATGAAACAATATGTTATAATATTTTTTAGGTAATAATCGCAAAAAAATGTGTAAATATTTAATATACAGTGTGTTTCATTTTAATCCGACCACGCAGGTACCTCTGTCAAAATGAATGATATCAAAAAATGGCCTGTACAAAAGTTGAAGGGGACAGAGGGTACAAACAACCTTGACCTTGAACTCGATTTTCAAGGTCATTTGAAGGTCAAGGTCATTTTTTTAAATAGGAAGCCCCATTTTTCGTTGAATATTCTTGTAGCTTATCTCGAGAGCTTTCCAAAACACTATAATAAAATATTTTTTCATTAAGTACTTCTCGAGTTATAAGGCTCGAATGTTACAGTACCGCCGCCGACATTAGCATTACGCAAGGTATCCGACCGATGGCTAAAACCTCTTGAATGTTGTTCAGGATCATATTATCTATACCTAGATAACCTTCGTTAAGATCAAGGTCATTGGAGATTGTTTCTCTTATTTTCATTTTTACATGAAAATTAATTTTCAGTGCAAAAACTCGTTTGAGTTCCGCGGGAGGCTAGTTTCGGCGTCGCTATGGGCCAGCGCTGTCGAAACTGG
>NW_017297987.1:0-259 GCF_001594075.2 Trachymyrmex cornetzi
TTTAAGACCGTCTTAAGTACAGTCTTAAGATGTCATGAACCAATTAGAAGGCCGCATTAGCGATTTAAGACGTTACTTAAGACGGTCTTAACATAAGAACCGACTATGGGCCGTATTCATAGTCAGAACTTATTCTTAAGACCGCCTTAAATACGGTCTTAAGATGTCCTCTAGATTCATAGTTGAAAAATAAGACGGTACTTGAATAAAATCTCAAGTTAAAGCTTATCGAAGACGATCTTATTTCAAAACGTCTTGA
>NW_017297988.1:0-985 GCF_001594075.2 Trachymyrmex cornetzi
ACACTTCGACAATTTTGATTGGTCGCATGCGCGTGAGCATACCCTTATCCTTATACCATGTACATGATCAGTAGGCTGATCGGATGCTCGTATTCGCCTATCTTTAAACGTTAATATTTCGTTAAATATTGCGTCAACTGCAAAATGGTACAAAACTGTTTTGTTCCCCTTGATCCAATCTATGTCCCCACTGTGTTTCAGTAACATTTTCTGAGACACCCTGTATATGTAGAGGAAAGCCCCCTATTATGAGATAGGCGCCTAATATGAGATAGCGGCGTTTCTGCTGAACTAATAAATGCTATCTATTGGTTCCACCATGAATTTATTGCTCTTGGATTGAAAACTATTTAGTAGAAAATGCGTTATTAGATCATGCCTGTAGACATTGTAAAACAAGATTTTAGAATTTGGATGTCTTCAAGTTTCATTGGGATGAGCCTATAAACCTTGTTTATTATTTAATAAATAAATATTTGGCAATAAATTCTTCATGTAGTGATAAAGTAAGGTCGTACTAATAGAGAAATACGGGATATGTTGAATTGTTTAATTACAGAAATTAGATTTGATGATCGTAAAACCATAAGGTGTGGAAATTGTAATATGAGATATCCAGGGTATTTTTAACATGAAATAACCCATGCTCCTATGTTACAGTGAAAATCGTTGCTAAAGTATAAATATTATTGTACAATAATAAAAAAGACAACCGGAATGAACGTCAAGTGCCTATTTCTGCGATGCTTGATTCGAACTACATGAAGACGAGCTCTAAGTACAATCTATCGCATACTCACTTTTCGCGCGCACTGGCTGTGTTTGTTTGTATTTTAGAAACATTAAATAAAGTTTTTTAATTGCAATATTGATATATTTACAATACTGATACTTTGCGTTTTACTATCGATTTCTCGGGGCATCTCATATTAGGAGCACAATTTTTTGACTTAGCGATTTGCTCACTTTTTACATTTCCTTAATT
>NW_017297988.1:1000-1452 GCF_001594075.2 Trachymyrmex cornetzi
AAAAAAAATGGAATTTGAATTAAATTTTATATAACGTTATCTTAAAGCTTATTAAATTCCACTCAAAATGACTTATTATTTTTTAAAATTCCGCCTATAGACTTCTAGCATTTACCCAAAATGAACTCGGTTTCTCATAGTAGGGGCCTTTCCTCTATATATATGTATATACGTTTATTACGTATTTTTATACTTTTATTTAAAAGAGGACATACCCAGCAGATAAATTTATATCCAAAGTAGTAATATCCCAAGCCAAATTTTACCTCTCTCTGTTTTATTTGCAACATAAACTGCCAAATCTAATTGAAATAAATAATTTAATAAGCGTTAAATATATACTACCATTCTTGACAGTTCGGACACTTGCATAAATTTCATTAAATGGGTGATTAAATTTAAGACATTATTATAAAACGTCAATTATATTACTTTGTCGCAGATATTAAAGA
>NW_017297989.1:0-246 GCF_001594075.2 Trachymyrmex cornetzi
CGTTTACTGGTAACGAGTACAATACTGACGCCTAGTACTATTCGACGCGCATGCGCCAGAAACACGTCCCGTCCGGCATCACTGTCGTCGCGTCAACGAAAGTCAATGCTACGGGCGGAACGCAAATCGCGTTTTCCGCAAGGGTCAATGCACGAGCGTGACGCGAGTAGCCGCGTTCGCGAGAGTCACTAGCTCGACGGAGCGTAAAGAGCGTCCGCGAGTAGCACGATAAATTCACTACGCGAA
>NW_017297989.1:348-734 GCF_001594075.2 Trachymyrmex cornetzi
GAGTAGCACGATAATTTCACTACGCGAAACGCGGGCAGCAGCGTTCGCGAGAGTCTCTAGCTCGACGGAGCGTAAGGAGCGTCCGCGAGTAGCACGATAATTTCGCGAGTGTCACCTTCCGCGAGCGAAGTTTGTAAGGCTTCGGCGCGGGAGTCGACGCACCGACGGACGCGAGTTGCGACGTCCGTTACTTTTCCGATGCGGCGGAGCACTTTGTGCGCCCGCACGATGAGCACGAACGGAGAGTCGCGTATCCGGTTTTCACTGATATCCGGCTCGAAGGACCACTTTGGTGCCGGCGGCGGGAGCCTTCGATCTGGTTCCCCCGTTACGACAATTAAAACGATTTATTTTTGCGCCGGGTTCGCTCGGACGCTTCGACGGAG
>NW_017297989.1:903-5624 GCF_001594075.2 Trachymyrmex cornetzi
CGTCGTCATCGGCACACAAACACGCGCTCTCGACGTCGACATTGCTCGAAAGTCGAATCAACAAAGATTCGAAGCGAAGAAATTTCTCGAGCGATCTCGACTACCGCACGAATTAACGCTCTAATTCCGAACACAATATCTATCTGTTATATTTATTTTAAATATCTACAGGGTTAGGATGGCGAAAAAAAATACATATTAATGTAAGATAACATAGATTTTATTTAAAAATCTTACAATTCTTCCTGGTGTCGCGACCACCAGTTAAATATCTTAAATACATTTGTAAAGCGCAATTCTTTGCGTGTTTTCCGCATCATATAGTGTTACAATCATCTAGATTACGCAGAACCGAATCGCGATTTACGCTGTCACATAATGTTCCACATTAATTGTGATGTTCCGTGGGAATTTATAATAAATAGTGATCAGCGAGGATTATGAAGTATTTATTAATATTAATAATCAAATTATATTGTAATCGCAGAGAGTCACACACAAGGAGAGTGGCGCCATAATGACAACTGTTTTTCTCATGAAACTAAAAATACTAAAATAACTAGCGCCAGATACTACATATCCTCCCGACAAAATTAGAAAATACTTAAAATAATTAATGCCTTAATTTTAAATTATAAATTTAGTTTCTCAACCGGTTTAATCTCTCTCTTAGGTCTGACATGGGCAACACTAATCTTCGCTTCGTCCTCTTTCTGAATTATGACTTGTTTACCCTCACTTTCCGGTTCTTTACCCCTTTTTGACTCCCTCAAATCCTTTCCTTCTTCCTGTTGCATCAAATAGGCCTCTTCCTTGCTATAAAACCTTCCAACCTTTACAATTTGATCTGTATGTCTCTTCCATACTACTCCTTCTGCATCTAACGCTTTACATAAATAAGTTCTAACACCTAATTTATCCTTAATAATTGCTTTACGCCATGTTGGCTTCGTTGGACACTTATAATCTTTCACATAAACCATTTCGCCTGGCTCAAACTCAACTTCTCTGTTTCCCTTAAAATATCGTACCTGCCTCTCTCTAGCCTTTTCCCTTTCCGCACTGGTTAACAAACTCAACTTCGTTCTCATTTCGCGACCAAACATTAATTTTGCAGGACTTTCTCCTACGCTCGCATGTGGCGCATTCCTATATGAAGCTAAATACCTATTAATTAATGTGGTTGTACTCACTGACGCATTTCACTTATCTGTTAACGCCTTTTATAATCCTCTTTTAAAATTGCCCACTGCATTCTCCGCTAAACCGTTGGTAGCTGGATGATACGGAGCTGACGTTCTATGATTAATTCCATTGTTCTTACAAAAATGAGCAAATTCCTCCGACACAAACTGTCTACCATTATCCGAAAATATAATTCGCGGAAGACCAAAACGAGCAAAACATTCTCTTAGCCTTTCTATAGTCCCCTCCGCACTCATGCTAGACATTCAAATACTTCTGGCCACTTAGTAAACGCATCAATTACAATCAAATACGTTTTACCTTTAAAAGGTCCTGCGAAATCGATATGCACTCTATCGAACGGAAATTTTGCTTCTGGGAACTTAACTAACGGTGATTTACTAGGATTGCTGGCCATAGCTCTACATGCTTCGCACTGCTTAACATAACCCTCTATTTCTTTATCAATCTTAGGCCACCACACGTACTGCCTAGCTACCGCTTTCATCTTCGCAATTCCTAAATGAGCTCCGTGTATTTCTTCTAGCAGAGCTTTTCTAAACTTAAATGGCACAATAATTCTATATCCCCACATAAGAAGCTCACTTTCGATACTAATTTTATTTGCCTTATTTGAAAACTCTTTTACATCTTCGCTAACCACTTTCGGCCATCCATTTCTCGTATACAAAAATACTTTACTTAATACTTTATCTTTTCTTACTTCTTTTCTAATCTGTGCTGCGTCAATGGGCATACGTTCCGCTGTTACAAAATGAAAATAATCTTCATCTTCGATTTCTTTAATTTTGTCCCGTCTGGGAAACCTCGATAGACCATCAGCTCCTCCATTACCGATACCTTTAATATGCTCGAATTTATATCGAAAACCGCTTAAAAACAAGGCCCATCTTTGTAGCCTACCTGCTGCCATCTGCGGAATACCTTTATGTTCTCCAAACAAGGCTAATAGCGGTTTATGATCTGTACACAAAATAAATTCGTTACCTACTAAATATTGATAAAATTTATTCGCTGCCCAATAAATAGCTAATGCTTCTTTATGTATCACAGAATAGTTCTTTTCCGCTTCATGTAAAACTCTGGACGCGAAGGCAACTGGCTTTTCTGTGCCGTCCGGCATAATATGCAATAATACTGCTCCTATGCCTACCTCTGACGCATCACAGACCAGTTTAAGCTTCCATTCCTTATTAAAATGCACTAGATTCCTATCTGAGATTAATTCGCTTTTAATCTTTTTAAATGCTTCTTCGCAATTTTTAGTCCATTTAAAGATCTTACTGTTTTGAAGCTCATACAAGGGTGCAAGTACTTGCGACAGCTTAGGTATAAATTTACCATAATAATTAACCATGCCTATAAAAGTTTTAATCTTTGCTTTATTTTTAGGTGTCGGTACTTCTACCATGGCTGCTACTTTTTCAGGATCCTTATGTAAACCTTCTTTATTAATAACATGCCCTAAATATTTAATTTCGGGTTGGAAAAATACTGATTTCTTTAAATTAATTCTGAATCCTGCCTCCGAAAGGCGTTTAAATACTTCTTTTAAATTTTGTAAATGTTCTTCTTTGTTTGCACCCGTAATTACAATATCGTCAATGAAATTAATTACATTTTTAATACCTTGTAAAATTTTTTCCATAGTTTTCTGAAAAATTGAACATGCTGGTTTGGTTCCAAAGGGTAACCTTTTGAGCAAGTAAATTCCCTTATGAGTACTCCAAGCCAGTAGTTTACTTGTTTCTTCCGAAACTTCCAACTGATTATATGCTGCTGTAAGATCTAATTTTGTAAAAAATTCTCCTCCACTTAATGCCGCAAATAACTCTTCAATTCTAGGCAAAGGATGCTTAACATCTTCTATGTACTTATTAACTGTAACTTTATAATCCGCACAAATTCTAATACTACCATCTTTCTTAATAATTGGCACTAACGGTGTACCCCACTCTGAATTATCTGTTAATTCTATTATTCCTTTTTTTTCTAATTCTTTCAGCTGTTCGCTTACTTTCTCTTTAAATGCTAAAGGTATTGGCCTTGGTTTGACAAAAATCGGATTGGCCTCTCGCGCTAACTTAAGATTAACTTTTTCAAACTTATATTTACCCAGTTCATCTTTAAATAAATCTTTATACTCTTGTAATAATCCCTCCAGACTAATATTCTCTTCTAACGAATACAAAGATGCTATCTCAATTTTTAAGAGTTTCATTAGATCTCTGCCCATTAATACTCTACTTCCTTTTCTTACCACTATTAAACAGGCGTTAACGATCTTTTCCTTGTACTTAATTTTAACACAAATTTGTCCTTCCGGAATTAAAATACTTCCATCATACATTCTTAATCTAACCTTAGAGCTTTCTAATTTACACTGCCTCAATTTCTCTTTGAAAATTTTTTCTGGTATAACTGATCTACCCGCGCCTGTATCTAATTCCATATTAATAAACTGATCTTCGATATTAACTTTAATCATTAAAGGTTTCTCACTGTTAACTACATTGCATAAATTATACATGTCCACTATTTCCGTCTCGCTATTTTTTGCTTCTGATTCTAAATAATTCGTATTAGATACTGTATTCTTAACGCTTTTACAGATTTTCGCCAAATGCCCTACTTTACTACAGATTTTACACTTATACGCTTGGTACTTGCACTTTGCGAAAATATGTCTAGTGCCGCCGCAATGCACACATTTCAGTTCCTCTGAGGACTCCTGATGCTGCCCTGCTGATTTCTTCTTCTCCTGTCCAGATTTTTTCTGATGAGCCGCCTTGGTTTTTCCTTGTCTTATGTTGTGAACGTCGACCGTATCAGCCTTTGATGACGTTGCCACTGCAGCTTCTTTCTTTCTGGCCACTTCCAAAATAGACTGAAGCGTTGCCGTGTGGTCTTCTTCGCAAACTCTGTCTAAAATTTTCCCTTTTTTTAATCCAACCACGAACCTATCTTTAATGTTGTCGTCCAATTGTGCACCAAATTTACAATTGATTGCTTTATTCTTGATTCGAGCGAACCATTCATTAACTGATTCTTTTTCTGCTTGATTCAAATTATGGAATTTGATTCTTTCCTTGAAAAGCGACACTCTTGGCGCAAATTGCTTCTTTAAAATTTCACAAAGTTCCTCATAAGACTTGGATTCTGGTAATGCAGGATCACAAAAGTCCCTTAAAATTTTATATGCTTCTTGTCCTACCAGAGTTATTAATACCGCTACTTTACGCTGTTGCGATACTTGATTTGCAACAAAGTACTGTCCAAGACGTTCCTGATAAAGATTCCAATCTTCACCCATGCGAAACTCTGATAACGCACCAATAGTCGAATAAAATGTAACGCTTGGCATTACTTGTTCTCTGCATTCATTTACTTGCATCGATTGATTTTGTTGCACCAGTTGAATCTCAATTTCTTTTTGTTGCAATTGCTTTTGCACTCCATCAACTGCAACTGATCTTGCTGCAATTGAGCTTTAAATTGTTCTTGTTCCTTCCTTC
>NW_017297990.1:0-739 GCF_001594075.2 Trachymyrmex cornetzi
TTGGCAGTTGACACGATTTCGGACAATATAACCGACCCATTAGAATTCTTGCGGCGTTGTATTCGTAAATTGACTATAAGCTTCCGCATAAACTAGAATAAACCGATTTCACTAAAAATGAAATTTTTTATCCAACTTTTTTAGATCGAAATAAAAGCATTTTTTCGCATCACGTTCTAAAAACATGTGTCAACTTGCGAATTTTCAATATTTTTCAATAATTCTAATTTACTGTGGCGATAGCCACACAAATAAACTTTAAGAATAAAATTTGTTTTTTTATTTCTGGCTAATAGTCTCGAGATATCGTGTCAATCATTTGGTCATCTCATTTTTTTAACTCTACGACTCTCAACTAATTTCGTGGAATTTTGAAATTAAGATACCGCTGTTTTTTTTTCATATATTGACATGAAATTTTTTTCATATATTGACATGTGTTTAATAATATGTGAAAATATAAGAAAAACTAGAATCGTACGTCTTATAGTTTTCTATAAGAAAAATTCCAAAAAGGCCTTATTTTTAGTGTGGCTACTAGAATGTACTCTTAACCAGCGTATCACAAGGTGAAAGTAATTAAATTTCACCAGATAAATTTTAATGAATTTTATAATCGCAATTTAACAATTAAAACTAAATAAGATTCATTTATTGTTAATATTACATTCCGTTAATTAATATTAAAGTGATTCAATAAAATTTGTGTTATACGTATATTTTCAACGTTACCGTACCC
>NW_017297991.1:0-367 GCF_001594075.2 Trachymyrmex cornetzi
GAAAAAAGTCCGCTCGATTACGTTGCAACAACGCCAAACCGGCCGTTGAATCATCAACGCGCTACTGTTCTTGGTCGATGGTCGGCAAACGCGGCACCCATCGCGCCGATAGCTTTTTCATCTCCAAAAGATCGTGCAAAATGTATCCCGCCCGTTCTTTTGAGATGCCCACGGCCTCAGCTAACTCGCGCAACTTCCACTTTACGATCACTCAAAACGATTCGATGCACTTGCTCTACGATTTCCGCATTCGTAGCCTCTTTTGGCCTTCCAGAGCGAGGTGCGTCTTCGGTGCTCGTACGATCCATTTTAAATTCACTAAACCACAGATAAACTGTTGTTCTCGAAGGAGCAGATGTGGGATAAC
>NW_017297992.1:0-265 GCF_001594075.2 Trachymyrmex cornetzi
ACATGATACCGCAGAGATAAGGAAGGAAGGAACAATTAATTGCAAACTTTGGGATATATAATTAACGTATGCATTTATTTTTCATGCAATGCATCTGACTGGCCACGCGACGAAAGTGAGAAATGGAAAATGTACAGAGAGTCATTATGGCGATACCTACGATTTATCCAAGAAACGCGAAGGCAGAAAGATGCCTGCAGCGAAAACGCAGAAGACAACGCTACACGAGATGGCTCCGCTGATAACGAGACGACGAGCGATGACG
>NW_017297992.1:494-2022 GCF_001594075.2 Trachymyrmex cornetzi
AATTAGTTGGGACGAGCATGGAATCGTGACTATAGATGGCAACGTCGTGAAAGACTCGAATATCACCGACTTTATAAACGATGCGATGCGCGAGAGAAAAACTGTGAAAGCAGTAGGTAGAAATCAATTCGCGCGATTACTCCGTGCGTTGAACGTACCTTCTGCGCTGGTGAGAAATAAAAGATTATTGTCCTCGTACGGTGTTGGTGTAAACAGCGTAAAACTTCGACCTCGGGCGAGTTCCACGCCTTTTATATTGAAAGCGCAAGTTCCACGCCGATTGTATCGAGAGGAAAGAGAAAAACGTAAAAATTACGAAAAAGAAACAGACGAGGAAAGTTCGATGATTTCTTCTCGTACACGAAAAACTGATACCCCCACATCTCTACAATCGGGAAAAAATCGGTTACTCGGTTGGAAAAAACTAAGATAATACGATGACGTTCGAAAAATTATACTACGATCCGTCGCATACCTCGGGCTATTCGGCGGTGGATAATCTAACTCGTGCTGTTAAACCGAATTTCTCACGGGGAGAAGTCGTGCGCTGGCTCGAATCGCAAGACGCGTACACGTTGCACCGACTATTGCGTAGAAAATTTCCACGATTGCATTACAACGTAACGAACATCGACGATGTGTGGGAGGCAGATTTGATCGAACTCCGAAATCTAAAAAGTTACAACGATGGTTATTCCTATCTGTTAGTGATTATAGATGTACTAAGTAAATACGTATGGGTAGAACCGTTACGCGACAAAACGAGTAACTGCGCGATAAAAGCTTTTCATCGCGTACTAGCGAAAAGCGAAGGACGAGTACCCGTATACCTGCAAACGGATAAGGGTAAAGAATTTGTCGCGCAATCAATGCAGAAATTTCTTAAAGAAAACAACATTCGTTTTCGAGTAACGCGCAATCCAGACGTCAAAGCCGCCATCGTCGAGCGCTTCAACAGAACACTGAAGGAACGAATGTGGCGTTATTTTACGCATAAAAATACGCGACGCTTCATCGATATTCTGCAGGACATTGTACACGCTTACAATCACACGCGTCACTCGTCCAGGAGAATGCAACCTGCGGTAGTAACGAGAGAAAACGCACGTATCGCTCGTGAAAATATAGCTCGTCGTTGGAAAAACGAAACGTTAAAGAAACGGATGCGAAAGGTTAAATATCGCGTCGGAGATCACCGTGTTCACGATTGGCGAAACCCTCGCGTGTACGAATTGCGAGATTTAGCAGGCGAAGTCATAGACGTATTTTTTATGAGCAAGAATTAGCTCGAGTTGAGAAAAACGTAGAAGAAGAACAGCTTATCGTCGATCGCGTGATAAAGAGTAAAGGACGAGGAACTAATAAGCAAGTGCTTGTTAGTTGGCGAGATTATCCCAGTAAGTTTGATAGTTGGATTCCGGCTTCGAGTTTAATTTCTCTTCGCGATGGAGGAGGAACAATTTCTTCTGGTACTTCCGAGTAACAGCAGTATGCGTCATTTTCCGGATAATACAACTTCGTCCTTCAT
>NW_017297992.1:2705-5805 GCF_001594075.2 Trachymyrmex cornetzi
TCGAAATAGATATAAGAGATCATCTTGGAAAAAAAATTCCATTCGAATTCGGAACGCTGACAGTGACGCTGCACTTTAAACGTAAGCAATAACTTTTCTTTCGTATACGCGAGCGTGTCGGTATAGCGACAGTCTTTAGTTAGAAACTAGCTATGGAGTATGACGAGTATTTTGATGCGCGGGACATCAGTGGCCGTGGTGGAATTCCACGTGTTTTCGTCGGTTTGCCCTATCAACGCGGACATGGAATCGGAAGCTTTCTCGGTGGTCTATTCAGAAAAATATTACCTTACCTAGATAAAGGTGCACGTGCCGTCGGAAAAGAAGCTTTACGTGCGGGAATTAACGTAATAGAAGACGTCGAAAATAATAAGCCGTTGAAGGAAGCGGTCAAAAGTCGGCTCGCGGAATCTAGGGGTAATCTGAAGAGAAAAGCCAAAGAAAATATAAGTTCCCTGATGAGGGGGTCGGGATATAAAGTATCCGCAAAGTCCGCAGCACTTCAGTTTCCATTCGGAGGTCGGAATAGTCGTATTGCGCTTCGTAAACGACGTCGAGCGGTAAAAAAAAAATTATCGAGAAGTAGCACAGGGAAGAAGAGCAAAAAAGTGACGAAGAAGAAAAAGAAAATTTGCGCTGCAGGAAGAAAAACAAAAAACCCATCCACTAGGAAACATCGAGTCAAGAAACGCGACGTATCCGACATATTCTCTTAATCGAGATAGGAATTCGTGACTGGAGAAAAAGCATGTCCTTTCTTCATACCCACTCAAGCGAGTGTATAAAGAGCGAACTCGATTTCTTCTCTTTACCACCTACGCAAACCAGCATCGAGAGTTCGCAATGGATTTATTACAAACCCGTAACTTCGCTCACGGACGACTCACCCATAGAATTCGTCATACCCTGCCATGGAGAAGACTATCTGGATCTCACTCACACCATGTTGAGCCTTCGCATACGCGTAGAAAGCGAACGCGGGGAGAGCACATCGGTCGCAGCCACCGACGTGGCAAAAGTAGGGCCTGTAAATCATTTACTGCATTCCATGTTCAACCAAATCGACATGTATTTCAATCAAAACCTCGTGTCGCCACCAAACAACGCTTACGCTTACCGCGCGTACATCGAGGCGTTATTAAATTATGCTTCACCCGCAAAAACTTCCCATCTAACCTCTTGCTTATGGGACGCGGATATTCCCGGCTACATGGACGACACGTTAGACTCGTCAAATCCAAATACGGCACTCGAGAGACGCGCGAAATACATTCAAGGAAATCGTGCGCTAGATCTCGTAGGTCACCTTCACTGCGACGTTTTCAATCAAGATAAATTTTTAATTAACGGTGTGGAAGTTAGAATGAGACTCGTACGCTCGAAAGATTCATTTTGCCTTATGGAGACTAGAACGATGTCAAAAATACGTATTCTCGATGCCAGTTTACTCGTAAGAAAAATAAATATTAGTCCGGGTGTGCTAGTCGCACACGCTAGAATGTTGAGTAAAACTACCGCCAAGTATCCCCTTACGAGAGTCGAAGTTAAAACATTCACGATACACGCCGGTGTCGTGGGGGAATCGATAGACAATGCAATACTCGGACAGCTGCCGAAACGAATAATAGTTGGCTTTGTCGATAACAAGGCGTTTAACGGTGATAGAAAATTGAACCCGTTTAATTTCAAAAATTACAGAATAAATTTCTTTTCGCTGTACGCCGATGGCATACAAATTCCCAGTAGGCCGTTACAGCCAAATTTTTCGAAAGACGAGCCGCTCTTCGTTGAAGCTTATCACACAATATTCTCGGGAACTGGCATTCACTTTCTGAACGAGGGTAATTCTATAAGCAGAGACGATTACGCCAATGGTTACAACTCTTTTCGCTTTCGATTTTACTCCGGATCTATCCGCTAATTGTGCAGGACATTGGAATCTTGTGAAACACGGAAGCTTACGATTAGAAGTGAGATTCGAAAAAGCTCTTTCCGTGACTATCAATTGTATCGTCTATGCAGAGTTCGATAACGTTTTAGAAATCGATTCCTCGCGTCAAGTCATTGTCGACTTTTCCGGTTAGCTCTATGCCTTTCGTGAGAAAAATATTTTCCCCCTACTACACATTATTTCTAATTCAATTCCATGTGAGATGACGAAAAAAGCTTCAGTCTTGTTCGTGACACCAACGCTAACGTCTCGTGACATAAAAAGAGTAGCGAAAATTCGAATATATAATAGATATAGTCATCGACATACAAGGTTTTCGCGATGTCGAAGACAATTTTATTCCGAAAGAAGTCGCGGTTCTTGCGATTAATGCGACGATCACCGAGCACTGGATTATGAGACCACCTTATCCATTTGGAGAATTACCCAAGAGAGCAAGACGAGAAAACAACTGGCTTACACGAAATTATCACGGAATCGAATGGTTCGATGGAGACGTTAATCCTATATACTTTACGATACATTTGCGAGCTATTACGACACGCACGGCTCATCTATACCAGAGGACAAGAGAAGTCACGTTATCTGAGCAATTTACCCTCCAGAAACGTATATATATAATCTGGAAGGAATTTCTCCGGCTTTCAAAAATCTGTCAGATTTCGGAGGTTGCGGACAACGTTGCACACACCACGGATTTCGAACCAACGTTGGATCTCATTGCGCCTTACGCAACGCTTACAAATTAAAACGTTGGTTAGCTATACGAAATAGCAGCGATTCGAGCTACGATAGTCTTCCTTCAGAAAATTGCAGCGAAAGTGACGTCGAGAGCGAAAAAACAAACAGCGGAAATTTTTCAATTAAGTTTAAAAATCAGAAAAACGATATATTTCGCAACATCGAGGCGTGGAGAAAAAATATCGTGACAGAAAAGGCGAACCAAAACGAGGACGAACAAGCGACAAGAGAAAAAAGATCGTCCGAAATTCAAATCGACGACTGATAGAGATAAAGTTAACACTAGTGTTTCGCAAACGTCTAGTATTTTTGAGAACTCTACAACACACGTACTGGCAAAAGAGGTAAATTCTGAATTTACGCATACATTTCCTCTCTCACGCTCACCTACGCCGAAAAATGAATTCA
>NW_017297992.1:6980-7918 GCF_001594075.2 Trachymyrmex cornetzi
TAGCTATGGAGCGAACCAATCGAAACGCACCATTTACCTCATTACTCCATCCTCGTGTCACCAAGCAACCAGAGCGCTCCCTTTTTCCAGACAAACCCTTCTAGTCGTCCAGGGGGGGGAGTGGAGGGATTTGCTTTGACGTCTAGGGGGGAAGAGGGGGTTTGTTTTGACGTCTAGGAGTGGAGTGGTGAGGGTTTGTTTTGGCGCCAGGGGTGGAGTGGTGGGGGTTTGTTTTGACGCTCCGTGGCTGCTCATATACTACTATTAACAGTTTCTTCCACATCTTAATCTACATCGTAAATATATGTTACTTATATATTTTTGGTAATATTTTTCTGTAAAAATAATATAGAAATATCTTTAGCACCTCTAGGCCATTGTTTTTTTATAACTTGTACATCATCAATTTCAATCCAAGATGTTCCTTCTCGACACATACTTATATAATGACCCTCTTCGACACATGAACCATAATGAAATATAGCATTCATAACTTTGTACGTCTGTCCAACTATTAATATTTTCGTTGTCAGAACAACACGTAAAATAAATTTGTGTGGTATCTTTACTAACTTATCATTCTCTGAAATAAAAGATATTAACAAATTAGGTCAAAACGTAGTTCAAATTTTAAACAAAATAAGATAAATAAAAGGCATAAAATTACGAACGCAAGGTGTGAGCAGCGAATAAATATATATTTAAAGAGTTAAAATACATATAATAGACGTTTCGGTCTCCCCCGTGCGTGGAGAGCCTTGTCGTGGCACGGGGGCTCACCCGGGACCCTCTTAGAGGGCCCCGGGTGCTAATACTCCACAGTACGGAGTCCCTCGTTAGATAGAGGGACTCTGTACGCTAGGGTCCGGCGCCCCAAGGGCCCTCCACACTCTTTGGAGTGTGGAGGGTCTGGAGGAACCATCCGTAACAGGATGGGG
>NW_017297992.1:8419-15334 GCF_001594075.2 Trachymyrmex cornetzi
CTGCGGCTATGCAGACCGGTTAGGTCCCCCTCGTTGGACGCTAGTTTGGGGAATTCTACATCATCATCCGCCCGCCTGGTCGTCCCACCCCTTCGGGAGTGGGTAATGAGCCATGCGGCACGGGTGTTCCCTGTCGCTCGGTCGGTTGGGCCTCCCCGCCGGGGTCGTCGGGGGGGCGTGGGGCTAAGCAGAGGGGTGATGGGCGGTTGGGGGCGATCGCCCGGGCATGGCCCGTTAGGCGAGCCTCCACTCCTCCGGTGTGTGGGTTAGGCCTGGGGCCTTTCGCTTTATGTTCCCTGCACCGGAGGAGAGGACGCGCAGCGCGTTGTTGTGTAGGTGACGAACCGGGGGGTATTGTCGGCGAGCCTCCCGGCCGTATTACTCGCCGACAAATTAACAATGATGACATGGACAACGATAAGGAAGAATCACGGCAGGGCTTCGGAACCCTGCCACGGTTTCCCGGGGGTACAGTCCCTGCTCCCGGGCGATCGACCCCCGCGGCTTCGGGCCCGGGGGAATCCTGCGAAGGGCTAGCCGTGGGGTTGCCGACGGGCTCCACGGCTGAACATGCTACCGTCCGGGAGGACATAGGAGAAGGAGGAGGAACACTGGATGAGGGCAAGGTGCCGTCTACCTCTGCGGAAGCAGGGGCGAAAATGGAGACTACCCCGAAGATACAGAGGAAAGAACTGCGACTACAATTACAGAGGACAAATGTAGCTGCAATTACGGCGAATACCTCGATGGTAGGACTGGCTGGGAAAGTACCGACCTCGGCGAGAGGAGCGGCACCATTACCACGAAGGGGTAGACCAAGAGCGGTGAAATATCCAAAGGAAACGAGGATAAGAGTCGTCGAAGGAGAAATTGTAAATTCTCCTATAGCAGAGAGCGCTTCGGTGGGTACACCGGTCTTCAGTGGCTCCGGAAGAGGAATCGAGATTGGTGAAGCGGCATCCAGCCCCGCCAGCGTAATTGAGGTGGATTCTGAACCGGAGGAGAGCACCGGAGGAGAACCGACGCCCTCTATATCCGTCGAAGATACGGAGGAGGGTCTGTCCTCCTCGTTTGAATACGTTCCCAGGAAGGGAAAGAAGAGGGGGCGGAAGCCTAAGGGTATGAATTGCCCTGGGTCGCATGCCCTGTCCAGGCTCGGCTCGAAACGGATGGATTTCGAGGATGACGAGCTGGACAGGGAGGACTTTTTCAAGCTGTCCAAGAGAGGTGGTCACGGGATGAAAAGGCGGAAGGGCCTCGTTGAGTGCGAGCTGGACGATAGGCTCTCGTCACATCAAAAAGACGCTATAGAGGAGGTCACGGCGCTGTTTCCCCAGATGTCTCCAAAGTCAATTATGGCGGAGACGCTGAGGGTGTTGGAGACTGCGGGGGAGGCAGAGCGAAGAACCCAAAGCATGAAGGGTGATTTGCGGCGGCAAATTAAGGTTGGCGTAAACGTCGCTAAGATTGCCGTACAGAAGTTAGTGGAGGAGATCGTCAAAGGCACTGGACCCAGGGACGAAATTAGGGCCAATAACTTGGCCCTAGAAAAAGAAATTATTAAGCTCAGACGGGAGGTTGATACCCTCCGACGGGAGAGGACTACAATGCGGGAGCAAATAAACGCGCTACAGAACACGGTCCAGGAGATGAGGGATAGACGGGACCGTCACAGCAGATCTATTCTTTCCCCTGGGGAGGAAACTCGGGACGAGGGCTCCCCAATAAGGACCCGAGGACGGGACAGGAGGGAGCGTTCTACGAGGAGTAGGGACGTTGACTCTGACAAGGAAATGGAGAACCTTCCCCCGGCCTACCGACCGTCGATCGGCGGGGTCCGGAGAAGGTTAGAGGATAGGCCCACTCACCTAACAAAAGTTAATGAGAAAGGGCAAATAGTTCTTGGACCTAGAGAGACAGGAGGAACTAGCCTTAAGAAACGTGGAGATACGTATGCTGAGAAGGCTAGAAGCGGAGTGAAGGAAGGCATTGGCGGAGGAGATGGACCAGGAGACAACAGGGACCGGGAGATTCCGTCCCCCTCAGTGGAATACCCAGTCGACGGTGAGGCCTGGGCTGAGGCCAAATCAAAGAAAGCGCGCAAGAGGATGCGAAAGAAAGAGAAGGCAGGAATGATCTCCGACGCGAACGTGAATACCGAGACGCGAGATAAGAGGTTGAGAAAGAAGGAGGGGGCAAGTGCGGCCCTGGACGCGAATGCCGAAGTGCGGGTTGGTCGAGACGCAGTGCCACCACCTGTCGCAAGGGGCGCGGTAACCGGAGTGCGTCGTGCCGGTGCGGTGATAGGTGCCGCGAGTGTAGGTGCGCGAAATGGGGCATTGAGAGGCCCCACCCCCACGGGTGTCGTGAACTGCCCTCGCGCGGTGGGCTCGGGGGGCGCGAAGAGTCGACCCCCTCCGGCGAGGGATAATCGATTCAGGGCGCCGAGGACAGCGGCTGTATTGATCAAGTGCGCGGAAAACGAGAATAGGCCGGACGGGACCACGTATGCTGGGGTTATGAGGCTCGCGAGGAGCAAGATATCTCTCGATGACCTCAGCATTACAAATACCCGTATCAGGAAGGCTCAAGCGGGGGGTCTCCTGATAGAAATCCCGGGAGGGGAAGAGGCCGGTGCCAAGGCGGAGGCCTTGGTGAGCAGACTGAAGGGGGTGCTTGCAGATAGCGAGTATAAGGATGGGGTCCAAGTAGTGAGGCCTATGCGTAGGGCCGAAGTGAGACTAGTGGACATTGATCAATCGGTCACAGCGGAGGAGGTGGCTGAGGCGGTGGCCAGAAGCGGTCAGTCACAAGTGGCGGACATCAGGGTGGGCCCCCTTAGACCCGGGAGGGGTGGCCTAAACGCTGTTTGGGTCCAGTGCCCCCTGATGTGCGCCAATAAACTGTTAGGTGAAGGGCGACTCAGGGTGGGGTGGACGATGGCTGGGGTGGTGCCCCTGGCAAAGCGGAGGCTGCAGTGCTTCCGCTGCTTTGCCGTGGGGCACACCCGGGCCAATTGCCAAAGCCACATAGACCGTACGGCGTGGTGTTTTCAGTGTGGTGGTGACGATGGCCACAAGGCTGCTGGGTGCCGGAGACCCCCGAAGTGTCCGGTATGTTCGGGGAGAGGACTCCCTTCGGGGCACCGAGCGGGCGCGGGCGAGTGTGTGCCGTATAACGGACCAGGACGGAAAGACAAGGAAGTGGGTGCGGTGGTGACTAATGAGAAGGACGGTGATAATGGAGCTAATCGGGGAGCTCCGACTCCGACCCCTAGTGAGGGGTCACGTGACACGGAGTTGATGGAGACTTGCGATGGCTAGGTTGGCGCAAATCAACGTGAACCGGTCTAGACCATCGCAAGATATGGTCGCAAGAGTTAGTTGCGAGCTTGGTGTGGGGCTTGTTGCCATTTCCGAACCCAATAGGGTCCCGGATGATGGACGATGGCTGTCTTCCACGGACAGCCCGCCATCCGCTGCCATAACATGGCAATGGTCGCAGGCCAGATTGCCTTGCTCGCTCCTCTGGAGAGGGAAGAGGTTTGCGGCGGTGGACTGGGGGGATACTGTGGTGGTTTCCTGCTACTTCCCCCCCAGTCTAGACGAAGAAGAGTTCCTTAGGGACCTCGGTGAGTTGGAAGGAAGGCTGACGGGTGCGTTGGGTCGTCCAATCGTTATCGCGGGCGACTTCAACGCCCGCGCACCGGCGTGGGACAGCGGTGGCCGAAACAGAAGGGGGGATCTCCTTCTGGATTGGTTGGCCGCCATGGACTTAGTGGTTATCAACGAAGGAGCGGAGTCGACATGTGTGCACCCTCGTGGGGCCTCGAGAGTCGACTTGACGTTGGCATCGCCCTCTGCTGTCGGGAGGATTTCGGAGTGGAGGGTTGCATCAGAGGTGGAATCCTTATCGGACCACCTCTATGTGACGATGACGCTGGGGACCTCCATTCTGGGCCCGGAGACGGGGAGAGTCGCCCTTCGGACGTTCCCGAGATGGGTGGCTAGCAAAGTGGACTCCGACCTGATGGAGGCGGCAGCAATCTTCTCGGCATGGAGCGAGAGCCCTGGAGATGCGGTTGAAAGAGCTCTGAGGATGGATCGAGTGATGCGGGACATATCCGAGGTCAGCATGCCAAGAAAGGGACTCCCGAGAAGACCGCATGCGTACTGGTGGAGCGAGGAGATAGGGGAGCTCCGTCGCTCCTGTAACGCGAGTAGAAGGAAGGTGACGCGAGCGCGGACGCGCGCAAACGTGCCTCCTGAAATGCTTAGGGCCCTTTGGGGCGACTTAAGGGATAAGCGTAGGGAGCTGAGGGGTGCGATCGCTAGGTCCAAGGCTGGTCTTTGGAAAGAACTAGTAGATGATCTGGAGAGAGATCCTTGGGGCACACCCTATCGAGTCGTACTCCGGAAGCTGCGCTCCGGAGGCGCGGCCGTTTTGGAGGTGCTTCCTCCTGAGACAGCGGAAGAAATTGTGACTACACTCTTCCCTGCGGACTTGTCCCCGCAGGGGGAGGAGGTGGCCGCTGAATGGAGCGATGACCTGGGGGTATCGCCGGTGGAGGTCCTGGAGGCTTGCTCCAGGGTCAAAACCGGAAAAGCCCCCGGGCCAGACGGTATCACGGGAGGTACTATTAAGAGTACGGTGGAATATCTGGCTCCACTGTGGGCTAGATGTTTTACAGAATGTCTCAGGAGGGGGCACTTCCCGCGGCAGTGGAAGGAGGCCAGGCTCGTCCTGATTAAAAAACCTGGCAAGCCGGACGGGGTCCCGTCGTCATATAGGCCCATTTGCCTACTAAGTGAGGCCGGTAAGTTACTCGAGAGGGTCATTGTGGGCAGGCTGCATGCCCATCTCGAGGAGGGGGCGCGCATTGCTGACGAGCAGTATGGCTTCCGCAGACGCCGCTCCACGGTTGACGCAGTATGGAGGTTGGGTGAACGAGTGATGGAGGGCACACGGGGGGGGGGGGGGGAGTGGTGGTCGCGGTGTCACTCGACATCGCGAACGCTTTCAACTCCCTCCCGTGGCCTGTTATAAGGGGAGCGCTTGAGAGGAAGGATGTCCCGGGCTACCTCCGGGGCATCCTCCATAGCTATCTGTCAGAGAGGGGCCTGGTGTACGTCAACCGTGGAGAACGGGTGGTTCGGGGGCCAGTGACGTGCGGGGTTCCACAGGGGTCGGTTCTTGGACCTACCCTGTGGAACGTTGGCTACGATGAGGTCCTGAGACTGTATATGCCGGTCGGGTGTAGAGTCCTGTGCTACGCGGACGACACCCTGATAACAGCGGAGGCTGGTAGTTTCGAGGAGGCACGGGTCAGGGCCGAAATCGGCACTACGTCGGTAGTACGAGCTATCGAGCGGTTGGGGCTTAGAGTGGCTTTAGGCAAAACCGAAGCCATTGCGTTCATGGCGGACGATATTCCGAGGGGGGCCTTGATTCATTTGGGTGGGACAGTGGTCCCGATTGGCTCCACCGTGAAGTACCTGGGCTTAACCCTGGACTCGCGGTGGACCTTTCGGGATCACTTTAGGACGCTCATGCCGAAAGCATGGGGAATTACTTCGTCCCTGGCCAGGATAACGGCCAATATCGGGGGGCCCGGAGAGCGGAGGAGGCGGACGTACGCGGCCGTGGTTATGTCTGTCGTCCTCTACGGCGCACCCATATGGGCGCAAATAGCGGCGGGGGACCGCGAGATTTGCGCTGCGGTTCGGAAACTGCAACGGCAGCTCGCGCTTCGGATAGTGAGGGGTTATCGCACCGTCTCGTATAACGCGGCGGCGATCCTGTCAGGGCTAATCCCTTTTGACCTAGCGGCGAGTAGGATGAGGAGGACGTATCTTCGCAGAAGGGAGATACTTTCTCGGGACGGCGCGATCACCCCGCACGTGGGAGCAATGATCCATGAGATTGAGCGACGTCGCGCGATGGATCGCTGGCAGAGGCGGCTCGATGAGCTGCCGCCGGATGCGTCGGGCGCGGTCGTGCGAGCGGCAGTCGAGGGGGATTTGGAGGTCTGGGTGGGGAGGACGCATGGTGCCCTCACATACCGGATCACCCAAGTTTTGACGGGACACGGGGTGTTTGAGGCCTATCTCTATGGGATAGGCCGAAGGAACACCCCGATATGTCTCTTTTGTAGGGCGACCAGCGACACGGCGGCGCATACCCTTTTGTTTTGCCCGTCTTGGGCGGAGCAGAGGGGTGCGCTGCTGGACGTCGTGGGTGTCGATAGGTCGTTGCGGGCGGTGGTGAGGGCCATCATGCGTTCTCCCGAATCGTGGGCCGCATTCGCAACGTTTTGCGAAGCGGTGATGCGAAGTAAGGAGGAAGACGAGCGCGCTCGAGAGCGGGAACAGGCTGCGCAGACCGCGCTTCCCGCGGGAGTCCCGGTTCCTCCCACTGGATAAGGCTCCGATGACCGAGTGTGCGAGGAGTAACGGATGCGTGCGTACAAAGTATGTATATAAAAAGGTGTATTAGGTTCCGATGAACGACTATGTGTGAGGAACAGTAAGGCGTAACGATGTATAAAGTAGCGGTGTGATTACGTTCCGATGACCGCTCTGTGAGAGGAACGAGGAGGCGAGAAGGTGTACATACGTGTGTATATAGGCTAAGGACTTGTACATATAGTTATAGTCACTTAGGGTTAAGCTTTAGTTAGCAGTAAGATGGGGAACCCGTGTACGAGGTAGGGAGCTTTTTTCTCCAAACGCTGGGGGGCAGCCCGAAGTAATGCTAAAATGCGGTTCCGGGCTGTCCCTCACTAGGCAAGGGCGGTGGTACGCTCTAGGGGGAGTTTTTAGTCGGTAGGCGGCCCTCTCGGTGCGTCCTTGGAATACCTTTGTATTCCGGGGATCACGAGAGGGTCGAATCCGGCACTTCCGACGGTACGGGCCG
>NW_017297992.1:15408-20295 GCF_001594075.2 Trachymyrmex cornetzi
AAAAAAAAAAAAAAGACGTTTCGGTCTTAAATCAGACCATCTTCAGTAATAAAACGAAATGAGAGTTATAAATAAATAGTAACTTTCGCAAACATAAGTCAATAAGAAATAAAGGATAGTAAACGCAAAATACAATTTTTTTGACATGAAGAATTTCTTAAAAAAACATCTCCAAGGTTTGAGGGCGCAGATTCGCAGCGAGTCAAAAATGTAATTAGAAGAGGATAGTACATCAAAATGTCAAACTGAGTGAGTATCCGCGATGTAAATTATTGCGCACAAAATTTCCCGATTCTAATGTAAGTAAAAATAAGAAATAAAAAAAAACAGAAGAAAAGATAAAAATTAAGCTGTAAATTGTAAAATAAAATAAAATACCTGTGTTAACAATAGTTTGCGGAGCAGATACAGGAAATGGAAAAATTGAAGAGTATACAATAAAAGTCAAGAACAGTATAATCAAGTCAGACCATGGCAGACCGCATTTATACCGAATTCAGTGTCGCTAGTGGAACATTCTAGATCAAGATTAAACCGATGTGTTTAATAACGGTAGATAAATTTCTGGAAACTTCTCTGTATCGTTCTGTTTATTAATACCGTTAATTTGTTTTATAATATATATCATTTCAGAAATCAGTCTTTTGTGGAAAATTGGCTCAATGTCAAGAACTTTAATATTATCCCAGTCAAATTTATGGTCAAGCTGAACAAGGTGTTCTGCAACTATAGTATGTAGATTACTAGATTTCCGAGAACAAGATTTATGCTCGGAAATTCTAATCGCAACTTTTCTTTTCGTTTGACCAACGTAAGAAGCGTCACAATCCAAACAGTCTATTCTGTATACAGCATTACTATGTTCAATGGTTTTTAATCTATCTTTACCTGTTTTTATGATAGTATTCAGTTTATTCATAGGTTTAAAGGCAACTTTAAGGTTATTCTTTTTAGCAACAGATTTAAATTTTTCCGATACATCTTTAATGTAAGGAACAATAAAAAAATTATCAAAATTGACAGAATTAGCATTCTGATAAGAACAAGCATTGCTATAAACATTTTTACGACTAGACAAAGTATTGATTCTTTTATTAATCGTAGAAAAGAGAAAATTCAAAGGATAGCCATTGTTTAAAAAATTGTTAATCATCATTTCAATATTTCTAGTGTGAAATTTAGGATGTGAGATAGCAGAACACCAGGTTCAGCTTGACCATAAATTTGACTGGGATAATATTAAAGTTCTTGACATTGAGCCAATTTTCCACAAAAGACTGATTTCTGAAATGATATATATTATAAAACAAATTAACGGTATTAATAAACAGAACGATACAGAGAAGTTTCCAGAAATTTATCTACCGTTATTAAACTCATCGGTTTAATCTTGATCTAGAATGTTCCACTAGCGACAATGAATTCGGTATAAATGCGGTCTGCCATGGTCTGACTTGATCATTCTGTTCTTGACTTTTATTGTATACTCTTCAATTTTTCCATTTCCTGTATCTGCTCCGCAAACTATTGTTAACACAGGTATTTTATTTTATTTTACAATTTACAGCTTAATTTTTATCTTTTCTTCTGTTTTTTTTTTATTTCTTATTTTTACTTACATTAGAATCGGGAAATTTTGTGCGCAATAATTTACATCGCGGATACTCACTCAGTTTAACATTTTGATGTACTATCCTCTTAACTAATTACATTTTTGACTCGCTGCGAATCTGCGCCCTCAAACCTTGGAGATGTTTTTTTAAGAATTCTTCACGTCAAAAAAATTGTATTTTGCGTTTGCTATCGTTTATTTCTTATTAACTTATGTTTGCGAAAGTTAATATTTATTTATAACTCTCATTTCGTTTTATTACTGAAGATGGTCTGATTTAAGACCGAAACGTCTATTATATGTATTTTAACTCTTTAAATATATATTTATTCGCTGCTCACATCTTGCATTCGTAGTTTTATGCCTTTTATTTATCTTATTTTGTTTAAAAGATATTAAGTGAATGATAAGTATTTCTCTCTCTCCTTTATCGAAACTAATTCACTTTTAAATAATATATCATTTTTTCCACAACGTTCACATAATTTATCAAACGATTGACACCATTGTGATGAAAATGTAGTTTTTAATAAATCATTTAGAGTATAACTTTTTTTCTTCAAATTGTTAATAGAAATTGAAAGTAAAATGTTAGTGTTAGTAACAACTTTCGTATCACCACACGAATTGCATCGAGAAGTATAAGTAACTTGATGTTCTACCATATTTTTTATATATCGTATTTTGTACAAAGAGCTGTAAGAAATTCTAATGCATCTCGTTTAATAGCAACCGAAAAATATTCTCCTAAAGATTGCCGTATTTCATATGTATTCAAATTATTTATTGCATGTTCACATGGATGTGCAAACAAATTTAAAACATAAGGTTTATCGTAATTTAATAATAATTTTCTGGAAACATTTAAATTCTATAAACATTGCAATACTGCATTCACATAACATGAAGCCTTGTCTGTATTTTGAAACCCACGTATAAGCCAAGCAGTATTTTTTAATGGAGCTTTTTGACCCGATTCTTGAACGGAGGAAATTATTTCCGATAATGTCCACGAAATATCTTTAACTCTACAATATCGCTGTTTTGACATAGTGATCATTTCTAATTCTGAATCATGTATTCGTTTCAATCGATTATATTCTATAATAGTTTTTTCACTAGCAAACACGGATGAAGGATCAAAATTAATTAAATGCAGTCCATCAAGAGATGTTACTCGAGATACTGCAACATAAGCCTGACCACAACTAAATACATTGTTACATAAATCCATAACAGCATTTTGTAAATTCAAACCTTGACTTTTATGTATGGTAATTCCATAACTCAAACACAATGGAAATTGTTTGCTTATAACGTAAACTCTATCCATCAATGGAAACTTAACATTTACTCTTTCAATAAAATACTATAAACCAGACGGTAAAAGAACTTTTATTTTTTCTATAGTTTCATCCTGTATAACTGATATAACTGTAGCAATTGTACTATTTACAAGACCCAAACTAGTATCAATATTACGTCTTATCATAACTTTCGCTCCAATTTTAATAGTAATTCGTTTTGAAAGTCCAGCTGTTCTATAGTGTCTCCCAGAACGCAGCCAGAGTGTATCCAGGCTGTGTTTCAAAATTCACTGCCAGCGCTGAAAATCTACAATTTACGTTACGTATACTATACATTGTTAGCATGGACAGTGAATTTTGGAAAACAGCCTAGATGTATTGCCGCTCAGTGAGCGCTCAGTGAGCTCTTGTACCTTGTTTGATTTATATTTTTAGATCTAATGGAATATGTTAATCAGATGCAAAAGCTTAGTGTTCTGTGAGCGATAATAAGTTTGTTCGCATTGCTTGAAATCTCCAAAATATTTGTACTTAAAACGGAAAAACATATATTCAGGCGTTGAAAAGAGAAAGAACGAAGATGCTAAGTGCGAGCAACGCGAACAGACACCCATTTCCTCAATAGCGAACACCTAGACACCCACTTCCTCGACGGTGAACATGTAGAAAACACCTAGACACACACTTCTTCGATGGCGAACACCTAGACATCCATTTCCTCGACGGTGAACAACTAGACACCCATTTCCTCAATAGCGAACACCTAGACACCCATTTCTTCGACGGCGAACATCTAGACACCCATTTTCTCGATGGCGAACACCTAGACACTCATTTCCTCAATAGTGAACACCTAGACACCCATTTCCTCAATAGTGAACATCTAGACACCCACTTCCTCGACGGCGAACATGTAGAAAATACCTAGACACCTACTTCTTCGACGGCGAACACCTAGACATCCATTTCCTCAACGGCGAACACCTAGAAACCCATTTCCTCAATAGCGAACACCTAGACACCCATTTCTTCGACGGCGAACACCTAGACACCCATTTCCTCAATTGTGAACACCTAGACACCCACTTTCTCGACGGCGAACATGTAGAAAACACCTAGACACCCACTTCTTCGACGGCAAAATCCTAGACACTCATTTCCTCGATGGCGAACACCTAGACACCCACTTCCTCGACGGCGAACATCTAAACGCCCACTTCCTCGACGGCGAACACCTAGACTCCCATTTCCTCGACGGCGAACACCTAGACACTCACTTCCTCGACGGCGATCACCTAGATATCCATTCCCCCAATAGCGAACACCTAGACACTCACTTCCTCGATGGCGATCACCTAGACACTAATTTCTTCGACCTAGACATCCACTTCCTCGACAACAAATATCTAGACGCTTAATTCCGACGAACATCTAGAGTCCTAGACGCTTAATTCTTGAATATCTGTACACCCTCTTCCTCGACGCGGTGAATACCTAGATTTTCATCAATGACAATTTCGATATTTTATTTTAATTATAATTAATATTTTATTTTAATTCATTTTATTAATTTTAATTTGAATTAATTAATTATAACACGTCATTATATCACATCGTATATCAATTATATCACATCGTATATGTGACAATGTTGCCATCGCTGATTATCACAGCCGTCATACGTGGTTGATCACGTTCGAATGTGCAATGCTGCCATCGCTTAGTTAAGTCAAAAGCCATCTATTATCGAAAAAACGAGACGTACATTTTTCCTGGTCGACGACGATGACAATAATAGTAATAATAATGACAATAACGACGTATCTTTAAATCCAGATCAAAATCAAACGTTTAGAATTTTACGTCGCAATCATGATAAAAATACAAGGGTATGCTCATCAATTGTCTAAAACTCGTTCAGCTTGCGCATGTCCTTGCCTACGTCATATTCGGGTACGCGTTGATTGG